>NC_041731.1:61053074-61356104 GCF_004115215.2 Ornithorhynchus anatinus
GAGTACTTTTCAAAGCTGATAAACTACAGGAACTCAGTAATCAAGGCAGAATGGACCATCTTCCATTAGTTTCACAACAGTAGGTCGCCTGAGAATTGCTATTATCTACAAAATAGTTTAAATATTCTTTGAAACGAGATTTTTTTTAAAAGTCTTTTAATAGCATGTTCACGTGTCAGACGGGGGTGGCCGGGACCGACCTACAACAGGAGCCAAAATTCTGATGAAAATTGGTGCAATGTGGAATATGAATGACAGCTGAAACAACTTGTTTTGTTAATGACGGCACTGAATTCTCAAATTAAGCACAGGATGTAAGACAATCCCAAACTAATTTCCAAAATTGCCCGTACATTTTTTTTTTTTATTTTAAATAGAAGAGATGAGCCGATAACCAGAGCCATGAGGAGGGTGAAGCAGGTAGTAGGGCAGGTCAATGAGGAAAGGAGAAGCAATTTTGCTGCCCTGGATGCCAGTTTGCTTTTCATTCATTCAATCACATTTTTTGAGCACTTATGGTGTGCAGAGCACTGTTCTAAGCATTCAGGAAAGTACAATACAGCAATAAAGAGAGACAATAACTGCCCACAACAAGTTTTCCCCTGAAACTACTGTTGCCTGGTAAGTCCATGCACTGGTGGACAGGGGAGCAGTCGTGATAGGCCTGTAGAGAGGGCAGAAAGTCACCCATCTGCCACTTGTCTGCTGTGTGACCTTGGGCAAGTCACTTGACTTCTCTGTGACTCAGTTACCTTATCTGTAAAATGGGGATTGAGATGGTGATCCCTGCATGGGACAGGACTATGCCCAACTCATTTGCTTGTATCCATCCCAGTACTTAGAATAGTGCCTGGCACAGAGTACGTGCTAAACAATACCATAATTATTCAAGCCCTTAATAACAATAATAATAATTATGGTATTTAAGTGCTTACTTTGTGCGGAGCACTGTTCTAAGAGCTAGGGTAGATACAGGGTAATCAGATTGTCCCACGTGGGGCTCACATTTTTTAATCCCCACTTTTACAGATGAGGTAACTGAGGCACAGAGAAGTTAAGTGACTTGCCCAAGGTCACGCAGCAGACAAGTTGCGGAGTCGGGATTAGAACCCACGACCTCTGACCCCCAAGCCCATGCTCTTTCCCCTAAGCCATGCTGCTTCTCTAAGCACTTAGTACAGTGCTTTGCACACAGTAAGTGCTCAATAAATATGACTGAATGAATCGCATCTTGCTGCCAACAAAGATACTTACAACCTGAGAATCTCCCCTAAACAGCAAAATAATTTACCCAGACATCAGTGATGAAGTGATTTCTTTTAATTTCTCTTAACTTTTCCTAACTACTAGAATTAAAACAAAATGCTGATAATCTAATATAGAGCTCAGGCGATGAGAATACAAATGTATCTAAACTACCAGGAATCGACTGAAGTATATTCGAGGGACAAAAAATACTTACTTTTCAAAGTAACTTGCTTGTACAGATTCCTGAGGGAAACACTTAGATTGCATATCTTTTCTGTGTTTGTCAAGAATAATTTAAAAAGTCCTTAACTGGGGTCATGAAAAGGCATGAAAAGACATGGTTCTTTTCATTTTAGTGCAATATTTCAGACAAAGTAAATGAGACGCCACTTCAATGAAAACAAATGGCCCGAAGTCCCTCAATGTTAACAGTATTAGCCAAATATAGTCAATCAAAAAAGTCCCTTACAAAGATTGCTGTGTTTACTGGGTAAACAAATTTTTCCTAGCAACTGTTTAAGTGACTATCACAGATGCTATGGGCCTTATTAGTCGCCTTTGATTAAAAAAATATGGATTGCTAATACTGTATTCTGAGTCATCTATTTTCCCATCTGTTAGCAATTCTTGCAATAAGAACTATCAACAGAACAGCTAACAACAATAATTTTCTATGGCAATTGCAATGCTGACTTGCCTATAGCACTTTGTAAGGTTTTACTAGTGCACGCCTCAAATTGTTTTGAGTTGTTTGTGGCCTCAAGTGACACACACCCTCCCCATAAATTCCATTTTCACTCAATCCTTCAAGTTTCGTTGTTTTTTTTTCAAAAGGATCTGGTTTAGTTTCATAAAATTTTGTTCACTAACTTCACTTCGCTAAAACTAAAATCAGGAAACTAAAATCAGGAAAGAAGCCAAAGTCTTAGAGACAAGCAGTCAGTTCATTGATGAGTCATTACCATTATCATCAACAGACATTTACTGAGTCGCTACACGATGCCTAGAATAATGCTAAGTGCTGGAGGTACACACGTGCAAAAATTTGATATGTACCCCATCTTCAGCCCCACAGCACTTATGTACATAACCCTACCCTCGGTGATTTCTCTTCTTTGGAATGTATTTCAATGTCTGTCTCCCCGTGAAGACTGGAAGCATCTTGTGAGTCTCTCAACTTTACTGCACTGTACTTTCCCAAATATATTGTACAGAGCTCTGCACATTCAATAAATACCATTGACTGACAGTGAAGCCAAATGAATTCCTTCAGTTGGATGAAATACTCACACAGCAGTAAGGAGCATAGAAAATAATAAAACATGTAACATGTTTAAAAATGGTTTATCTTCAAGAAACTTTGAGATGCTGTTGGCCCTCTCGATTTCCAGCACAGTGAACTTTCCAGAAAAATTATGATTTCAAAGATCCAATTTTATTTCAGATCAAAACTGTTCTATTTTTGGCTCCGTCACTTGTCTGCTATGGGACTTCGGGCAAGTCACTTCACTTCTCTGTGCCTCATCTATAAAATGGGGATTGAGACTCGAAGCCCCATGTGGGACATGGACTGTGTCCAACCTGATAATCTTGTGTCTACCCCAGCGCTTAGTACCATTCCTGGGACACGGTAAGTGCTCAACAAATACCATTTTAAAAAAAGCAGATAGAAAATATTAATTATCCCAACACTTTGAATCTATTTGCACCAAAACACACACACACACACACACAGTCTCTTGTAAAATGTGGAAGTTGTCTTCATCTGTTGTCTTCTAGACTGTAAACTCCTTTGTCACCCTCCCTCCTCAAAAGTCTCTAGGGGTGGCCTATCAACCTTCACATGAAGCTAAAACTCCTCACTCTCGGCCTCAAAGCTCTTCATCCCCTTGCCCCCTCCCACCTCACCTCTCTTCTCTCCTTCTCCAGCCCACCCCACACACTCCGCTCCTCTGCCACTCACCTCCTCACTGTGCCTCGTTCCCAACCTGTCCCGCCGATGACCCCTGGCCCACACCCTACCTCTGGCCTGGAAGGCCCTCCCTCCTCACATCTGCCAAACTAACTCTGTTCCCCCCTTCAAAGCCCTACTGAGAACCCATCACCTCCAAGAGACCTTCCCAGACTGAGCCCCCCTTTTCTTCTGCTCCCCCTCCCCTCCCCATCGCCCCAACTCCCTCCCTCTGTTCTATCCTCTTCCCCGTCCCACAGCACTTGTGTATATTGTACATATTATTCTATTTAGTTTATTAATGATGTGTATATCTAGAGCTATATTTATCTATTCTGATGCTATTGACGCCTGCCTAGAGAAGCAGCATGGCTCAGTGGAAAGAGCCCGGGCTTGAGAGTAAGAGGTCATGGGTTCTAATCCCGGCTCCCCCACTTGGCAGCTATGTGACTTTGGGCAAGTCACTTCACTGTGCCTCAGTTCCCTCATCTGTAAAATGGGGATTAAAATTGTGAGCCCCACGTGGGACAACCTGATCACCTTGTATCTCCCAGCGCTTAGAACAGTGCTTTGCACATAGTAAGCGCTTAACAAATACCACCATTATTATTATTACTTGTTTTGTTGTCTGTCTCCTCTTTCTAGACTGTGAGCCTGCTGTTGGAAAGGGATTTTCTCTATCTGTTGCCAAATTGTACTTTCCAAATGCTTAGAACAGTGCTCTGCGTACAGCAAGCGCTCAATAAATATGACTGAATGAATAAATAAATGAATGAAACTCCATGTGGGCAGGGATCTTGTCTTACAAAAGAGAGGGATCATGTCTTATTCTCACCTGTGCATTCTCTCCCAGTGCTCAGGACGGTACTCTGCACACAGTAAACTCTTCATATAAACTAATACTACTGTTACCAGCTCTGATGTATTGTACTCCTTCAAGTTCCTAGCACAGTGCTCTGCACACAGTAAACGTTCAATAAAAAACACCGATTGACTGAGGGGTCACTGCTGAGCTCCGAGTTGGTTCAAAGAAGGCTTCCAGAAGAGGACCGACTGGGCTGGCTAAATCAGGGGACAAGCAGGAGCAGAGACAAAGGAAGAAGAAAAGGTGTAGGAAAGAGGGCGAGGAAGTCTGAGGATAAAAGAGAGCTGGAGCCTGACGGTGGAATCGTCAAGAAGAAGAGCTGCAGAGTTTGCCGGTGGAGATGGCCTTGGCTGCAGAAGGAGCAGGGATTAGGATTTCGTTTTCTACTTCCTCTGATTGACCCCATGGCTCCTGTACTTTGTTGGCGCTCAACCAATACCGTGCTACTTATGGAGCAGAAGCAGTGACGGGTTTGAGGAGTTAGAGAGGAGACAGGGATCGAGAAAGGGACATCCTGGTGCAGACGATCTACAAAGCCTTTATGAAAAATGCTCATTTGAAGTGGGATGCTATGTAACCTTTGTTAGATGGTCTTAATATCTGCATTTTGCACTGAAGTTTGCAAAAGAAAGGGAATAGAGTAAGGCCTTCTGCTTAATTTGTTCCCTGGTAGAGGTCTCTCAAGATATTGACCATGGGTCATGTCCAGCTAGAAGCAGCGTGGCTCAGTGGAAAGAGCACGGGCTTTGGAGTCAGAGGTCATGGGTTCGAATCCCAGCTTGGCCACTTGTCAGCTGTGTGACTTTGGGCAGGTCACTTAACTTCTCGGTGCCTCAGTTACCTCATCTGTAAAATGGGGATTAAGACTGTGAGCCCCACGTGGGACATCCTGATTCCCCTGTGTCTACCCCAGCGCTTAGAACAGTGCTCGGCACATAGTAAGCGCTTAACAAATACCAACATTATTATATGAACTGTTGGCTGAACCCAGCCTGACAGGGCATCTTGGTCAGCCCATAGAATGGACATGCTGACAAGGAAGAGAAGCAGCGTGGCGTAATGGAAAGAACAAGGATCTGGGAATCAGAGGACTTAGTTTCTAATCCCAGCTCTGCAAACTCTCTGCTACATGACCTTGGACAAGTCACATAATTTCTAAGTGCCTCAACTGCCTCATATGTAAAATGCGGATTAAATCCCTGTTCTCTCTCCTACTTAGACTGTGAACTCCATGTGGGGTAGGGACTGTGCCCCACCTGATATACCTGCCCCAAAGTGACTCTGGGGTACTGACCATCTCAAGGTCAAATGCTATCTCGTGAGCTCCCTAGCCAGCAGGCGGAACTCGGAAGTGAGGGTGGGATACCCGCCCCCTCAACCAAAACTGCCAGATTGACAGCCCAAGCTGGGCATACAGAAGGTCTCCCTTGCTCCCGTGCCAATCAAATTAGGTATGGAGGAGGGGGAGGGCAGAGACTGGATAAACTGAGGCCGGAAGCTGGAATGGCCTAAGGGCACAGGTGATAAATACCTGCCGTTCTTCTGTGCCGAGGATGGAGACCTGCAGGACCCAGCTGCAGATCACCTCTGCCCGGAGCGTGAGATGCCCGCTCTGCCTGCACCAAGTGAGGAATCGTGGGATGGGGGAATTTCCCGTCCTGCTCAACGTTCATGGGACTGGAAGCCAAGCGTTTCACCACGTGAATGTAACGCATAAGTGGATTCCTCCCGAGTGGGGAGTACTCGTGGGTGGGAGCTAGCTGCTTCACCATGGGTGTGTAACACATAAGTGGATTCCTCCCGAGTAGGAAGAGCACATGGTGGGAGCTAGCCGTCTCATCACGTGTGAGCAAGCCATAAGAAAATTCCGCCTGAGTGGAACCTGGATGTTCTGCTAAGAGTGAGTAACACACAAGTATATCCCTTCTGTTAGGGAAGCTCTAATACCACCAAATAATCATATTCCTCCCAAAAGGGAAGCTCAATTTATTGCATCTAAATAATCAAATAATACAATTTGCCTCGCAGAATAAATTTTATACAAAACTCAGGCTTTCTGTCCCTGGTCCGTCTGTCTGTCTCTCTCTCTCTCTCTCTCTGCCGATTCCGAATGAACGTGTGCCTGAGCGACGGGGGACACTACCCAACGTTTAGAACAATGCTTAGAAGCAACATGGCTTAGTGGATACAGCACTATATGGGATAGTGGGTGTACCAAGGACCTTGGTTCTAATGCTACCATTCATCTGCTGGATGACCTTGGGCAAGTCACTTTATTTCTCTGTGATCTCTGGGGATTAAGACTGCGAGTGCCATGTGGGGCATGGACTGTGTCCAGTCAGATTAGCTTGTGTCTACCTCAGTGCTTAGGACAATGCCTAACACAGAGTATGCACTCAAATACCATTAAAAAAAAGCTGATTCCCTTATTAATAATTATAGAACTTGTTAAGCGCTTACTATGTGCCAAGCACTATTCTAAGCACTGGGATAGATACAAGGTAATCAGGTTAGACACAGTCCCTGTCCCACATGGAGTTTACAATCTCGATCCCCATTTTACAAATGAGGTAACTGAGGCACAGAAAAGTGAAGTGACTTGTCCAAGGTCACACAACAGACAAGTGACAGAGTGGGACTGGAACCCACGACCTGATTCCCAGGCCCGTGCTCTATCCACTATGCCATGCTGCCATAGTGTGCCATTGCACACTGTAGGGTCAGAGCAACAGTCCTTCACTGCTTCACCACCTAAAGAGGAATCTTTACCATTTTCCTCCCAGGAAGCAGAGCATTCACTAACTCACACTGATCAGTGTTAAGAATTGCATTTCTCTTGAGCCCATCGGGCAGTTGGATTGTGGTAATCTGTGTACAGGAATCTATCATTTGAGATCCGTTACGGGTACAGTAACCCGAGAGTACCTGCTGAATTTCCAAGGAAGGAACCATTAATTATGTCTGCATAGATTTTTATGCCATTAGATTTTACAGGTGCATATTTCCAGAGCTATCCCTTATTCATGTACCTCTAACGGGTTTGCATTGAACAGTTTATTATTTCACTAAACTGTTAAAATTATTAGAAGAAACTTCACACATTACTTTACCTAGAAAGGTCTGTAACCAAGAAGACCGTAAGGAATTCGATTGTGCTTATGCCCAAGAAAAAATTACATTTATCATAGTATCTTTGAGATGCTATCAGCTAATGTGCCCTGTTCGCTTCTCACCTCTGTGTTGCTACAAATTCTGGTTTAGATTCCACTAGTCCAACATGAAAGACTTATTACAAGTTGAAAATGAATTACGTGAAAACCAACTAAAAGAAAAACACGACATGGAGAAAAGAGTGGGAATCAGTCTTCAAGGAAGGGACAGGATATGAGTAATAAGCTTAATTAAGATGTATCCACAGCACAGTTTACTTCTTATACTTCAGTATCGTCTACTGTTCCATTACATGCCTATTTCGGGGGTCTACTGGTATATTTTCATTTGCTCTTACTTTTTGTTTGGAAATATTTTCCGCCAAGGACTTTTTCAGAATGATTATAAACACCACAGTTTATTCTTAAGGCAAACATGCATGGAATGAAGCACACTGGGAAGACATTATTCTTACTAAAAAAAACTGACTTCGACCATTTGTACAATTTTCTACATCAGCAACATCTTAAGCCTTTTTTTTGACACAGTTCAAACCATGCCTGTCTTCACATCATAAAAATGTTATAAATTACAATGCCAAAAATAAGAGTTATAAGAGAAAACAATTTAGAGGTTAACTACAAACCATAAATCATAAAATGAGCAGTAATGCTCAACTTAAAAAAAATGAAATGAAACAATTGCTGGAGAAAAGCAAGATTCCCCTTACATTTAGTTTTTGGGAACCAATTCTGCAGTTCTTTCAAAATACCTTGGACATTTTGTTCCACACCCAGTCTATTATAAAGACACCCATTTAAAACTGGTAAAGAAAATTAAAAGACTAAACTTTAAAGAAAATAGATTTTGATTAAAGTTCCCAGGCCTGAGTTGCCAGATGAGCCAAAGAAAAAGAGCTCTTTTGAGATGGAAATATTCTTGCAATTTTTATTAATTGAAAATGGAGTCAGACTAAAATGTCTAGTTTTTCAGATTCCTTGGTTCTTAGTAGACAAATGAATAATTTCAATTCCAACCTTGTGAACAGACTACAATTCAACAAAAAATGATTTTTCTAGCCACTAAATGTTTGATGAGAAAAATGGTCATAATGCTTCAATAACTTTCAAGTGTTAAAGCAGAACAGCTAATATTTCAAAGAAATCTTAGAGGTTTCTAAAACCAACCAAACCTCTCAACAATTACACCTACAATTTTTCTGCAACTCAAGGGTTTCATTTTTACAAAACCTTATACTGAGGACAACTCACCTGTTTCCAACCTGCACTCAGGAGCACAAGCAGTTTCTTTGATAATGAGGCACTCTAAGCTCAAACAGGCTCATGTTGTCTGAAGAATGGGCCCTAATTCCCTAACCACCTTCTAGTCGAAACGTGTGTTAAAACAAAATTGAAAATACTTTCTGTTGATTTTTATTTGTAAACACGGGAGTCATTATGCTTAACAGATAAGATGGAAACTTTGCAATAAATGACTGTAAGCAGGAAACATGTCTACCAACCCTGTTGCTTTGTACTCTCCCAAACGCTTAGTACAGTGCTCTATATAAAGAAAGCACACAAACATCATTAATGATGATTTCAAAACTTGCCTATTAACTTAGAGTTTGAGGGTGTTTTTTTTAGGAAATTCTTTAAACTTAAAATTGAAATTTTCATTCTCATATGACTAAACAGATGCTTCTTTCACAGGTATTTTCGGCTCAATAATTCTAAATTATTAAACATAGTTTTGAAATTATGGATCAACATTTTACTGGAAAGGTGGGGTATGATGTGAAAAATTTCACTTAAACGACCACTAAGCCTAAAGGACTGTACTAAGAGCAGGTGAAAAATGCCTGGTGGAAATGTCTGGTCCCCAAGGACTCACAATCTAAGAATGGGGGGTTAGGGAGAAAAAGAGAAGCAGGGTGGTCTAGTGGATAGAATGACCTTGGTATGTGAGTGCCCCACTGCAACTGCCCAGAGCTCTGGGAAGGGATTTTCAGTTATGCCACGAGATCAAGAGGACCAAAACCACTGGGGAAACCCAAGTTGTTGAGAGGATTCCCAAGGGGTTGCTAGACCCATTCTAGTTAATGACATGGCCGTGGATGCTTTGATACCTGCCCTCAGGTTTGAGAATTAAGATCATATTGTCTAGTGGCAAATTTTGGGACGATCGGCCACGTGACTAGCTATGGGTGCCATTTTTATCTTGGGTGTGGGACAAACTGGGGCTAAGGCACTGCCACTTTGATGAGGTAGTGCGAGAAAACGTGGGAGGAAAGGGGGTGAAGAAGAGGAAAAAAAGGGGAGAAAGGAGAACATGGGGTAGAAGGGAGGAAAAGAATGGGAAAAGAGAGGATATGGCAAGGAAGCAAAGAATTGAAGCAATCAATAAAAAGAAGACCCAATCCCAACCATACACTTCTTAGTCAGTCTGAAATTTCTGGTCACCCAAGGGCCAGAAGTTTTGATCTCTAGTTAAAATAAAATAGGAGTATAAAATAACCACTTTCTTTGGAAAGATGAAATTTTGTCTTAGTTTAAAATAGCCCATTTGATGAAAACAACAGAAACAAGGTTATCATCTTTGGGATAATTGGCAAAGTGAAAGACATATTCTTGACAATTTCATGGAAAAAGTACCATACTTATATTTGCAGCCAGTTTCTGATACTTTTAGGAAGTGACCAAAACTTGCAACATTAATGTCTATTGCCCCCTCTACACTCTAAGATCCTGGTGGGCAGAGAATGTGTCTACCAAGTCTGCAGAATTGTAGTCTCCCAAGAACTTGGTAGAGTGCTCTGCAGAAGCACTCAGTAAAAACCACTGATTGATAGATTACCACCACGCTTAAAAGGGAATTTACTCTCCTTAGAATACCTTACATTGAAAATAATTTCAAAATGGCATAGCAACAACATATTTCAGAAAGTGGCTCTTAGCATGAGAACTACTTTGCTTTTTCCTTGAAAATGTCTGGCATATATGTCTCATTTTCCCTTGTTCTTTATTAAGGACTATTTTAAAATAAGAGGAAATTTTACTGTTGCTGCACTAGTTAGTTATGCCCTAGGTGATAACACTCACTTTCCCATTTCGTAACCCCTCGGCCTCACTAAATCCAACTCACCTTCAAGACTAACACCTTCAAAGCTTATTGTGTCTCTAAGAGGCCTTTCCCGAGTAGGCCCTCATTTCCTCTTCTCTATTCCCTTCTGCATCATCCTTATGCTTGGATTTGCATAATTCTTTATTCACCCCACCCTCAGCCCCACAGCACTTATGTACATATCCGTAATTTATTTATTTATATTAAGGACTGCCCTCCTAGACTGTAAACTCACTGTGGGCAGGGAGTGTGTCTACCAGCTCTGTTATGCTATATTCTCCCAAGTGTTTAGTTAAGTGCTCTGCAAACATTAAGTGTTCAATAACTATTATTGATTTCAGCCTAGCCCAGACTAACCCGATGGCCGATCTTTGCCCATGGCTCAGAATGGGAAATAAAGGGCAAGGCTGGCATGCAGAGGAAGTGGAAAGAGAAAGTAGTGGTGGTAACAGTTATTGAGGTTCCATAGCAAAAGCCTCCTTAGCTACATTTGCAAGAAAAGTAGTTTGAACATTTTATTCTATTCGGTTGAGGAAGAACCAGCTGGCTGTCTAGATAGCACCCTCTACAGATCACACTGCTGGAACCTCAGTATGTTTGGTATCATAAGTACTGAAGTCTCTTTTTTTTTTTTTACAGTCAAGAGTTGAGGCTTAGCCTAAGCAGGAAATGTATTTATTAGCCTAAGTGGCAACCTAAAGTTTGCATTTTCGAGCGCTGATTAGGGAAGTAAGCCCCTAAAATTACATCTCTTCCAAGAGGCCTTCCTGACCAAGCTTTTTATTTCCTCTATCCACCCTCCCTTCTGTGTCCACTGTGAACTTGGCATTGTCAAGCACTTTGATACTCCTCCGAGCCACGCAAAACTTATATAAATATTCTTATGCTCTATTATTTCCCCTATCTCTAATCTATTTTAATGTCTAGCTTCCCCTGGAAACTGTAAAGTCCTTGTGGACAAGAATTAGGTCTACCAACTCTGTTGCACTGTACTCTTTCAAGTGCTTAGTACAGTTCTCTGTACAGAATAAGTGCTCCATATATACTACTGATTGATTAATTGGAAGTAAGAAGAAAGCCAGTTTTTTTTAGTTGTATTTCTATAGCATTTACTCTGTGTCAAACACTATGCTAAGTGCTAGCGTAGATGCAAGTTAAGTTGAACACAGTCCCTTTCCTAAATATGGCCCACAGTCTAAGTAGGAAGGAGAACAGGAGAACTGAGGCACAGAGAAGTGAAGTGACTTGCCCAAGGTCACGCATCAAGCAACTGGCAGAGCCAGAATTAGGACGCAGGTCCTCTGACTCCCAGACCCGTGCTCTTTCCACTAGGCCACGCCATAGGTTTAAGTTAGCCATTTGGGGTCGAGGAGTCTTGCATGAGCCAGAATTTCCAGGGCTCAGCCTGGATCCAGACAAGCCAAAACATAAATGCAACCAAATGACACTGGTTTTCCCTTTTCTTATGACCAGACAAGATTGGGCTGACCAGGCAAGATCAGGCCAAACTGATTTCTGGAGAGGACAACTGAGGAGCCAGTCATGTATGATTGTGTGAGCTTCTGGGATCTGTTTTCCTTGCAACTGGATTTTATCATGATCATCAGCAGCGGAATTTATGGGGGGCTAGTGGGTGCAGAGCACTGGACTGTATCCTTTAAAGTGGGCAACAGAAAAAAAGACACGGTCCCAGTCCTCAAGGAGTTAAAAATGTAATGGAGGACAGGACCTAAACAGTTGTATATATGCTAGGTAAATGCATAGTCGTGTTGTGCGTCCAGTGGATACAGCAGTGCTCTGGTGGGAATCAAGAACCTTGGGTTCTGGACCTGCTTTTGCCTGCAATTGGATTACATGGGTGAAGACTGCAAATACACTTTGTAATATCTTGCCCACCTACTATCTCATTGTATTAAATAGATTCAGTCAGCTTACCTTCTTCTATTTTGCTTGGTCGATTTCCTACTACAGCTTAGCCTGCCCACTTTACTCCTCTAACACCAACTTACTCACTGTACCACGATCTCGTCTATCTGGCTGCTGATCTCTTCCCACCACCTCCCTCTGGTCTGGAATTCCCTCCCCCTTCATAGATGACAGACCATCACTCTCCCCTCCTTCAAAGCCTTATTAAAAACACATCTCCTCCAAGAGTCCATCCTAAGCCCTCATTTCCCCTACTCCCTCTCCCTTCTGTGTTTCTCTTGCAGCTGGATTTGTCCGTTCCAAGCTTTTGCCATGCACCCCACTCTCAGCCCCAAGGTATTTACGCACATATCCGGAATTTATATTAATGTCTGTCTCACCATCTAGACTGTAAAATCCCCTGTGGACAGGGAACACGTCTACCAACTCGGCTGTATTCTCCCAAGCACTCAATGAATACCATGGGAACATGTTTGGCAGGACATGAGAATGGGGTGGGCTAAGAAAGTCATTGGCACTATAATCAATTTTTCTGCACAGAGATCAATCAGTCAATGGTATTTATTTAGCCCTTATTGTGTGCAGAGCGCTGTACTAAGCACTTGAGAGAGTACAATACAGTAGAGTTGGTCGACACATTCCCTGCCCAAACGAGCTTACAGTCTAGAGATGTCTACCAATTCTACTGAGTATTTAGTATATTGCTTTGCGCACAGTAAGAGCTCAATAAATACAACTGATTGACTGATTAAAAAGGAAGGAGACGATAGGAGAGGACACACGTCAAAATTTCCTCAGGTTTCAGATTGGGCTTTAAAAGAGATCTTGGGACACCTCGCCCTACCAGACCCTGCAATGTGGACTTGTTTTGATGTCTGTCCCCCCAGTTCTAGACTATAAGCCCAATGTGGGCAGGGATTGTCTCTCTTTATTGCTGAATTATATTTTCCAAGTGCTTAGTACAGTGTTCTGCACATAGTAAGCACTCAATAAATATGATTGAATGAATGAATGAATGGAAGAACTATCTACAAATCAACCCAGTCTACACTTATTAAAATGATCCTATCGAAAGTGATGAGGTGTCAGATTACTACAAGCAGCTCTGCGCATACATTGGATTTATTTATTTTTTCTATCCTGGCTGTTCAGGATACCAAATAAAAGCTTTATGATTGACCAAAACCTTCAATTATCAGTATATCTATACCTAAATGACATTCTGCCTTATGATATTTATATTACGACTGTTCATTAACTAGAAAATACAGCATAACCTCAAAATTGCTATATTCTTGGAATTACTGTTGCCAGGCTACCAAAAAAAAAATCCATATAAGCCTGAAATGTCACACCGTAAGTGATGAGACGCTACAGACAGAAAGGGAACGAGAACAGGACACCATAATATTCTATTTACAGAACTGGGAACAAAATTCTCTCTTAAAAATTAAAAGGGCAGAACAACCACTGGTAGGCCCCTTTTAACATTTCTGTAATGCTTAAATTTCATGATGTGCTTTCAGTTATTCTCTAAAGAGATCTCCCTTAAAAAACTCTACGAGGAACTGAATTGGGAGCACCAAGATGCTCATGTGAGGGGGGAAGAATCCAAAAATCTTCAGTGTCTTTAAAAGTTCTTTGAAATTTTAATAGGACCCGAAAAAACAATCAGGTGAATTAATCATATAAAAGTAGAGCATTTAAGACGAATTCATATTTTCCTCACAAACAAAGAGTAAAGGCTGCCTGCGGTTCTCCCAGAGAGGTGTGTTGTTCTTAAGAGAAAATACTGCAGTGACACCTCCTGGCCATCAGCTGTTGATGTACAGTCAGTTGACTCATTTTCACTAGAACGCTCTCTAAAAGGTACATCTTCATTTATTCATTCATTCGATTGCACTTACTGAGCGCTTACTGTATGCAAGGCACTGTACTAAGCACTTAGGAGAGTACAATATAACAATAAACAGACACATTCCCCACCCACCCCACCCAAGAGGAGTCCTTCCCCACATTCCTACCTGGGACCTTTTTCATTCCCTCCCCTAAAGTCCAAGGCTGTGGGGTCTCTGATGCTCCTAATTCCCACTCTGCTCATTCTGAAGTGCCACGAAGCAAAAGGTGGGGAGTGACTGGGCTCCTCTCCCAGAAACTCCTCAGATTTGAGCAGTTCATCCAAGTGAGAGAAGTTTCTCACTTTTCTCTCCCCTAACAGCCCCTCAAATTAGGTATTGCTTTATCAGTATATATATTTACCTCAGCACATAGTAAACTCTTAATAAACAACACAATAAATATTTCATTTGGTTTCTTTTAAGTGAAAGGCATAATTTCAACCACACACTTGGAACTGTATTCAATCCCCTTGCCCCCTCCTACCTCACCTCGCTACTCTCCTACTACGACCCAGCCCGCACTCTTCACTCTTTTAACGCTAACCTTCTCGCTGTACCTCCATCTCGTCTATCTCGCCGCCAACCTCTCACCCATGACCGGCCTGTGGCCTGGAACGTCCTCCCTCTTCATATCCAACAGACAATGACTCTCCCCAACTTCAAAGTCTTACTGAAGGCACATCTCCTCCAAGAGGCCTTTCCTGACTGAGCCCCCCTTTCCTCTTCTCCCACTTCCTTCTGCATCACCCTGACTTGATCCCTTTATTCATCCCTCTTCTCAGTCCCACAGCACTTATGTACACATTTGTAATTTTTTTAATGTATTGATGTCCATCTCCCTCCCTAGACTCTAAGATCGTTGCGGTGGGGAATGTGTCTGTTTATTGTTATACTGTACTCTCCCAAGAGCTTAGTAAAGTGCTCTGCACACAGTAATGGCTCAATAAATAAGAGTGACTGAGTACCCTAAACAAACCTTAGGAGGTTTAATGTAAACAGTGGCCAATCCAACAGTATTCTCTTTCCCTCTGTTAAAGTCTCTGCTACTGCGTGGAAGGAGGCAATGGTAAATCAATTCCATATTTTTACCAAGACAACTCTCTGGATCCACTACCAGAACGACTGCAGATGGAGGTGGGGCGTCCTGGGAAACATGTGTCCATGGTGTCGCTATGGGTCGAAGACAACTCGATGGCACAAGACAAGCCAAGAGTATCTCAAATTAGCCCTATTGGTGCGGGAAAGGATGCTTTGAGAAGAATCAACAAATTGTATTTATCAATCAATCAATCAAAGAAGAAGGGCATAGAGGGAGAGAACTTTCGCCTAGGAGCTTCCCAGTTGGACAATCAGAGCCTTAACCTCACAACCCCCATAACTTCTTCCTTCAGTCAGAGATCCCCTCCCTACCCGATCAAGGTTAGCATACTTTACCCCAAAACATTATGTTCCTCCCTTTGTGCCTATCAATTCATAGCATTTATTCATTTTTTATTTACTTTTGCTTTCACTAATCATTGCTGTGTCTTCCCTCTAGTTTCAATTTGTGCCGGCCAACCTTCATTCATTAAAACCACAAGCTCTTGCGGACAGGGACCGTGTTTTCTACTTTTATTGCATGCTTGTCAAGTGTTCAGTGATATCAATGATGATCCTGATGTTGATGAAGACATTGCACTTGGCAAGTGCTCAATTATTATCAGTGATGATACTGATGATGATGAAGACAGACGCTTTAGAGGAGGGATGTAGGCATCTACTGACACCACAGAGCCATGATTCTATTTTATAGCCAACAAAGAAATTTAGTTGCATTTGCTTTTGTTACATTCTTTTGTAGTGAGAGTTTATCTGTCTGGATGAAGACTGGACTCAACTCAAGAAGGCACTGACAAATCATCCAAGTTCTACGTTGGATTCAAAGAGCATATAATTAAGTACCTAAAATTATTTGCTCAGAGGATTTTTTTTCACCACCCCATTCTGACTTGAAAGACATCATAAATGAAATAAAATACATCGTTACTTATTCAGAGTTGGCATTGCTAATTTTCTTCAGACTACAACAAACTTGATTATTCAGAGCATGACTATCCAGTCAACGCATTCTCTGGGTCTAGCGCTTCTCCTCCTCCTCCTTTTTTTTTAATGGTACTTCTTAAGTGCTTCATAAGTGCATGCTCTGTTCTAAGCACTAGGGTAGATATAAGATAATCAAGTTAGACAATTCTCTGTCCCACCTGGGGCTCTCAGTCTAAGAAGGAGGGAGTAGGATTTTATATCCGTTTTACACATGAGGTAACTGAGGCACAGAGAAGTTAAGTAACTTACCCAAGACACACGACAAGTGATGGAACCAGGATTAGAACCCGGATCCTCTAATTCCCAAACCCATGGTTTTTCTTTGAGAAGCAGCGTGACATAGTGGTAAGAACTGGGGTTGGGGAGTCAGAGGACCTAGTGTCTAATCACTTTTTAATCACTTGTCTTCTGTGTGACCTTGGGGAATCACTTAATGTCCCTGTGCTTCAGTTTCCTCATCTGCAAATTGGGGATTCACTACCCATTCTCCCTCCTATTTAGACTGCGAGCCCTTTTGATATCTGATGAACCTGTATCTACCCCAGTGCTTAGTACTTACACAAAGTAAGCGCTTAATACCACTATTATCATTATTATTTTTCCACTAGGCCATGCTATTTCTCTCCTCTTTTCCACTTTCTTCCACCTGCCTGCTATTAGGTAGGGTGCACCTCCAAAGAATTGGGGATTTGGGTGGAGGGAGAAAGAGGGAATCAGATACCTTCTTATCCCGTCTAAGAAGAATGTAGTTGTGGGGAAAGGTCTGGTGGAGACCCATGTGAGCAGAGCTGTTTCTTCCTTTAGGTTCACCCCAAAATGACACACGACATAAATGAAATTTCCAAGTAATGCCCAAGGCTAGCCCAAAACTAAGATACAGAAGAGTCTAAAAGACTCAGTGATGTTGCCTCACAAATCTTGGAACAGAAAAGATTTCATGACCCCTGGGCCACCCAAAGATAACAAAAGGCATTCGAGGCTGGTGTTCGTTGACGAATGGAGGAAAAGCACTGAATTTGTTAAGATCCAAGATCCTAAACTAATGAGAATGCCAAACATTCTCACTGCAGTCTTGAAAGCTGTCACAGTTCCAGGGTGTTACTTAGGATGCTTTTTCTGTCAACCAGTGTCACTTTGGCTCCTCTGGATTCAGTTTAAGCCAGCTAGTTTTCAGCCAGGATTTCATCTTGGCCAGACACTAGCAGAGCATAGTGTCTTAAAAATCAACGTTTATATTAAAAAAAGGAGACATACAAGTGTGCTGAAGGTAAAAACTGAAGGCAAACGTTAATTTCATTTTATCAAAGAGAGAGAGAGAGATGAATGTGTGATATAAAAGTCTTAAGATGACTTAGGATTAATGTGCTCAAGAGAACATTGTGTTTTTGCCATAACTAATGATTCCATGCCATTAAGGGGTCCTTGAAAATAACTTCAGGATTTTTGTGAAGGTTTTTGATGTCGTACAATTCATTTACATATACCTGTTCAACTGACTGAAATCGATCTTTTCCCTTTTATTTGCCATCTTGGTTCTCTGCAGCATAAGGTTCATCTCTGACAAAACCTGAAACTATTTAACTAAAAACATTGTCTTTTGTGAACCATGTGCACAAGGAACAAGAGATGTTGAGGCAAGCAAAGAGTTAGAAAAGTATCTCAGAAAAGAAAGGACAAGAGACAAAATAGAAAAAATATCTCCAAAAAAATGCCACAAAAGCAGGTTTTAAGCTCTCAAACTTTAGGCTACACACTCAGAAAGCTGCTTCCTCTTGGAAAGTGAAAGATCATGACAGAAAATTTTAATCTATAATATGAAAACAGATTTCATGGGAGGTTACAATCAGTGGCACTTACTGAGTGCTTACTGTATGCAGAGCACCGTACTAAGCACTTGGGAAAATACAACAGAGTTGGTAGATGCGATCCTTGCCCCCAAGAGCTTACAGGCTAAGGAAGAGATGGATAATAAAAGACATTAGGGATAGGAGAAATGGAATATAAAAATACTTCTGTAAGCACTGCAGGGGTGGGACTGATTGTTTAAGGGCACACTGCCAAGTTCATAGTTGATGCAGTAGCCAGGGCAGATGGGGGAATAAAGAACTTAGTTTGGGAAGGCCTCGTGGAGGAGGTAGCATTTTGGGAGTGTGCTGAAGCAAACTCTGAGTTTAATCTCTCTGAATAACCCAAATTTTAAAAACGTTCTAAATGAACATGACTCTCTAAAGAACATGCTGACTTTCACCAAGTGACAAAAACTTACGACGCAATGTCTGCAGGATTGTCACTACGGTCCAGTGAGGCTTTAACTTTGGAAATCTTAGTAGATATGGGTACATCATAGCAGCAGTTCTCAAAATTCAAAAGAAGGAAACATAGGAATACAGAAATTCTTTGCACTGACTGCTGCACTGAATTTGCCCCCAGGAGATGGAAACAAATTGCTCTGGCGATTTGATGACTATCAGCACAGCTGCTTGCAATGGAACATTTTGTTCTGGTTATACCAAAGGACGGTAGGTCATACGACACAACAGACCACTTCTCAGTTGTCATTTTAAAAGGTTCTGTGTGGGCTGCCGGAATAAACCCCGTGGGGGAAACATCAAGATTTCAGTACTACTAAGTCCAAGATGCTCGATATCAATTAAGAGGTACCGACCTACCAACAGAAAAATTGTGATACTTAAAGAGTAGCCTTAAAGATGGGTATATTTACCAACCATTCAGACCTGTCTCAAATTTTAACTGCATTCATTACAACTTAGATAAGGGAGTTCCATCTATCCCTCTAGTTCTTGGCCCTCTTCTCGGCAACCTTTCTTATCCAGACTTACTCAATATGCTGTTCATTCCTAGGGTCTCCACTTCCTCTTCTACTGTTCCAACCCTGAGCAAAACTACTCTCACTTCGGTAACTAATCATCTTCTCATGGTCAAACCCAGACCTCTAACTCTGTCTAGAGGTAACAGTAGTAGAAGAATAAAATAAAAAAAACCCCACAAACGGTGAAATAAGAAAAATTGAATACTCAATTGAAATATTCACGCATATACCAGTGCTGAGGAGGGGTAGAAATAAATTCATGAGGCAGCTCCTGGGTTCATTAGTAAACTAGGAGTGTGGATAATTAGTGACATACTGTCTGTTGGAAGAGGTGGAACTTCAGGTGGGGTTTGAAGAGGGGCAGAAGTCTGGCAGATTTAGTTGGGAAGGTGGTTCCAAGCCAGAAGCAACATGTGTAGGCGGTCAGAGATGGGCAAGATGAGAACAGCACAGAAGAGAGGATAGCATTTGGAAGGAGCAAAAGAATGTGGTCTAGGGAACAGCAGGTGAGGAGAGCCAACATGTAGGATGGAAAAAACTGGGGGAGGGCCTTAAAGTCAATGGTAAGGAGTTTTTGTTTGACGTGGAGGGGGCTGGGCAACCATCGGAGGGCTTTGAGGAGAAAGGTCTATCCATCCTCAGCAGCTAACGTCTTCATTGGACACTGGCAATGATTTACACTTGTCACCGATTCTGCTTCACCACTCACTCTGCCCTTGGATTTCATGGAACTATATAAAATTATTTCTCTTACTTTGTGAATCATACCATCATTTTCTTTGCTTCTCCTCTGCTCTTCACCCCCACCCTCCCCCCACACCCCACATCAGCCAAAAAAAATCTGGGTTTCCTCCAAGGCACTGGCTCTACTCTTCTCTCCCTATACTTGCACTTTCAGGGAACTCAGGTGTTATTGTGCTTTTTTCAAAAATGCCAGAGCCATAAGTGTACGTGTGTGTGTGTGTGTGTGTGTGTGTGTGGGTAACAAGCAGCAGACCAGTCAGTCAGTTGTATTTATTGAGTGCTTACTGTGCACAGCACTGTACTAAACCCTTGGCTGAGTACAATAAAACAATAAACAGACATGTTCCCTGCTCACTATGAGCTTTCAGTCTAGAGGGAGTTTACAGTTTAGAGGAAGGCTTCTTATAGAGAAGCAGCGTGGCTCAGTGGAAAGAGCCTGGGTTTGGGAGCCAGAGGTCATGAGTTTGAATCCCAGCTCTGCCACTTGTCAGCCATGTGACTGTGGGCAAGTCACTTAACTTCTCTGTGCCTCAGTTCCCTCATCTGTAAAATTGGGATTAACTGTGAGCCTCACATGGGACAAACTGATTCCCCTGTATCTCCCCCAGCGCTTAGAACAGTGCTCTGCACATAGTAAGCACTTAACAAATACCAACATTATTATTATTATACATCAGAAAGACTTGATTGTGGGTCTTTTCAGCATCTCTTTTCAGTCCTGCTCTGGTCTGGAAAGCAGGGGAATCAGCTATATCCTAGGGGATAGATCAAGGGCCTGGGCGTCCGAAGGACCTGAGTTCTAATCCTGGCTCTGTCGCTTGTCTGCTGTGTGATCATGGGCAAGTTACTTCACTTCTCTGTGCCTCGTAAAATGGGGATTAAGACTGTGAACTCCACGTGGGACAGCGACTGCATCCAACCTGATTAGCTAGTAACTACCCTAGCGCTTAGTGCAGAGCTTGGCACACAGTAAGTGTTTAGTAAATACCATTTAAAATTAAATTAAAGGGGCACAGGACCCTATAACTTTGACGGAGTTGGTATCTATCTTTTATCAGTTTTATGTATATGCTTCCTAAATCCTTCTCTCTCTCTAGCGTGACCTGTCATCATCATCCATCCACATCTTGGTCTTTCAATGCCTTCAGAACCGCTTTAATTAGAAATGCAAGTGATGTGACTTGCCCAAGGTCACACAGCAAAGGGTGAACCTATGTGGGATAGAGACTATGTCCAACCCAATTAGTACAATGTCTGGCATAGAGTAAATGTTTAACAAATACCACTAAAAAAAATAAATCCTAAATAAGGGTCAAAGTCTTTCCCACTAGCCAAACATGACCCAACTGGTCCTTCAAATCTAAAACCTTGGGGTAATCTTCAATACCCATTTTTAACCCATTTTATTCACTGAGTGGTGAAGTCCAGTCCCTTCTTTCTTAGTAACATGACTTGCATCTTCCTATTCCCTCTGCACCTACTACCCAATCTCCTGTCTCGGGTCTGGATTTCACACACCGGAGGCCTTGGTTGCCTCACGTAACTAAAACTTGTTCCTTGCTGGTCTTTCAGCCCCCACCATAATACTCCATTACCAGAACCACCCAGGGACTCCTCATCACCCCATCGGATCAAATACACACTCCTGTGACATTCCAAGCTCTTTACGTGACTTGTCTGCTTATGATTCCCTTTATACCTCAGGTTGCACCCTCTATATTCAACTGTTGCTCTATTTTCTTCCCCTCTCATATCTGAACTTTTACCCAAGCTGTCTTATTCATAGAACAGCTTCGATTCCTTTGTCCACTATACCATAACTCCCAAGCTTTAAGTGGCAATTAACAATATAGATACTTAAAAAAACTTTACCTAAAGTTTTTGCCCATTCTGTTTTTATCCATGTTCAATTCTTTTCCACTTAAGTCTTCTTTGAAATAACGTATATCCTGATTTTCTATTTATCCATTATAGATTATAAACTCTGAAGGAAAGTCACTCAATTATCATCAATGGTATTTATTTAGCACTTACAGTGTGCAGAGCACTGAACTAAGCAATTGGGAAAGTGAGCAAGTACTTCACTTCTCTGTGCCTCAGTTATCTCTTCTGTGAAATGGAGCGTGAGACTGTGAGCCCCATGTGGGACAGGGACTGTGTCCAACCCAATTTGCTTGTGTCTACCCTAGCACTTAGTAGAGTACCTGGCATATAGGAAGCACTTAACAAATACTATAATTAATGTTATTATTACGCTACAATAGAGTAAGTAGACATACTCACTGCCCACAAGTCTAGAGGGGGAGATAGATATTGCTATAAATTACAGACAGGGGAAATGGCAGAAGGTAAAGTTATAGACATAAATGCTGTGTGGTTGAGGATAGAGTGAATATCAAGTGATTTTGTGTGTATGCCCTAGGTACCTGGCATTATTCTAGGCATCATATGGAGGCTCAATAAATGCCTGTCGATGATAATGACCTTATCTTAAGAAAACTTGCTGGATACATGCTTAAATACAAAAATGATAAGAATTCATTCAATCATACGCTTCCTGTGTGCAGAGCATTGTACTGAGCGCTTGGAAAGTACTATTGAGCAATAAAGACAGACAATCCCTGCCCACACTGGGCTTGATAGGAAGCCTACTGCTGAAGTTTGTCATCAAGGAACAGCTAATTCTGTACAATGTTTAAAATACTGAAAATCAGTATAAAGTAATTATTCAGCTGAGGATAGTCCATTATATTTTGCCAGTTTCTCAAGATGGAAGAAACCAATAATTGACTAAGGAAGTCTAAAGGAATTCAAATACAGCAGGGTTTGGGTTTTTGCCTGTCATAATAGTAGACCATATAATAAATGTAAACAAGGAATATCATCGCTTCATCTCTATTCACCTTTCCAAAGCACTGTAAGACAAAAAAGCTGTGCAGCCAGAATTTTGTCATCCAATTTCAAGCAGGCAGAATAATGAGATATTCCTACCTACTAGCTAACCACCTTTAATGCATTCATTTCATCCTAAATAAAAACACAGTCTGAGGATTTCACTCTCAAAGCCAAAACCCAAATCTGCAATAAATGTTTTCATAAATTAACTCTAATCTCTCTTCTCACATTCTTTTTAGCCGTTTTTTCAAGGGGCTCTGTTATATAAATAAACAAATTGAAAGAAGACCAAAGAAAGACAACCTGCTTTATACCAATGCCTTTAAGATATTTTGTCCCAAAAAAACAGTTCCTTGGACATTGCCACAAAGTGCTTTAGGAATTAGAGGAACAGTGTCAGGGTTTAAGACTTGAAGCGGACAGGGACATTCTGGTGTCCACTTGTCGGCACCCCTGCCCTTCCTGTACTCCAGTGCAGACTGGTCTAAAATAATAATAATAGTAATAATAATAATGGTATTTGTTAAGTGCTTACTATGTGTCAAACACTGTTCAAAGCGCCAGGGTTGATACAAGTTAATCAAGGATGGACAGAGTCTTTGTCCCATATGAAGGTCACAGTCTTAATCCCCATTTTACAGAGGAGGGAACTGAGGCACAGAAGTTAAGTGATTTGCCCAAGGTCACACAGCAGATAAATGGCAGAGTCAGGATTAGAACCAGGTCCTTCTGACTCCCAGGACCATGCCTAACCCAAGTGCCGGGGAGTTGGGGGAAGGGTGGTCATTTGTCTGTCTGTCTCCCCCCATTAGACTGTAAGCCCATCAATGGGCAGGGATTATCTCTATCTGTTGCCGATTTGTACATTCCAAGCGCTTAGTACAGTGCTCTGCACATAGTAGGCACTCAATAAATACTATTGAATGAATGAATTAATTAATTAAGGGGTGACCCCAGGGCTTAGGGCCACTAGATCACATCACCTACCAATGCCCACGGTAACCCACCTAGGGAATATCTGATTCAAAAGTAGAAAAACAAAAGTCTAGTCCTGGCTCTGCAAGGGTAAACTAGACAAAAATCACTTTATTGTTTAGTGTATTAGTGTCCCCCTAGGCATAACTGATCATGATTCCTACCTTCTTTTACGGTGCTTCAGAGAAAGATTTATGGTACTGGGAGCTAAATGAAATGGAGATTTACTCCCAGGATGAAAGGAACCTTCAGCGATGTCAAATACTTTCTGGTAATTAGGGTTCAAATAGAACATTAGAATGATTACTCCTAGTTATTCTTCAAGAGTTAACCCATACTCTGAGGTAGTTTTCCCTTCAAGAGTTAACCCGTACTCTGAGGTAGTTTTCTTTTTCTTTTTTTTTTTCTGTTTAATGGTATATGATAAGCACTTACTATGCACCAGTCACTGTACAAAGTACTAGGGTAGATACAAGGTAACCAAGTTGGACACAGTCCATGTCCCACATGGCGCTAACAATGCCAACCCCCATTTTACAGATGAGGTAACTGGGACACAGAGAAGTGAAGTGACTTGCCCCAAATCACCAAGCAGACAAGCAGCGAAGCCAGAATTAGAACCCAGACCCTTCTGACTCCCAGGCTCATTCTTTATCCACTGGACCACGCTGCCTCACAGCGTAGGTAGTTACTTTACACTCTCAAACTCATTTAGTCATCCGCCAGGATCTGGTTCATTGTTTATAAAGATTTTGGAGATCCACTGAAAGAATAAAGAGCACTTGGGATTTAAAAGGTTCCAAAGAAATTTACAAATAAAGAGGAAGATATTTAATTGAATCCAGGCTTATTAAACACAGCCTGGATCCATGAACTACGTATTACTGGACGCAAGTTCAAGGTCTCTAAATTTGCTCAGAGTTCCAGGTTGCCCCAAAACAGGGCTATGATGTTCCTTTGTCTAGACATAACTTTTAAAGCCATGTTAAGAAACTGTACAGAATTCTGTTGCAACATCTTTTAAAGACACGAAGGCCAATGTTCAATTATCTTGATTAATATCACCAGAAAATAAGAATAACTGTAACACTGAATGTTTAATTTTGGTCACAGACTCTTTAAATAGTCCACATGGAATGGTTACGCTTTCACAATAGAAAAATGGATAAAATTGATTTTTTACACTTGATTACCCATAAAGAATTAATCACATAAAATATTTCCCTGAAAGGTTTGGCACTGGAATCGGACAGTATGTTTAAGTGGATGCCTTTTACAAAGTAAAGCTGGGAAGAAAAGGAACTATAGAAAGTAATTAGAAATCTCAAAATCGATAAATTTAAACTGTTTGAAGACATTAAAATACACAGTCTTGCCCAGAAAATGGATGACCAATTTGTCTGGCATTTGGACAATCTGACAAACCACAAGAACCACTTTAAACAATCCAGAGTGTCTCGGCAGCCTCAACAAACTCGGTTGTTAGCAACACTAAAATCAGAGTTCATCTTAACCCTGGCAAGAGTGTGATGAAAGACCCCTAAAATACACTTCCCCAAGTGACAGGGAAGTGACCTAGTGGAAACAGCGTGGGCCTGGGAGTCGAAGGACCTGGGTTCAAATCCCAGTTCTGTCACTTGCCTGCTACATGATCCTGGGCAAGTCACTTTACTTCTCTGGGCCTCAGGTTCCTCATCCATAAAATGGAGGTGAAAAAACCTGTTCTCCCTCTTAGGTTGTAAGCCCGGTGAGAGAAAGAGACTGTACCTAACTTGATTCGTGCTCTATTCAGTGCATAGCACATTGTAAGTGCTTAACCAATACCACATCAACAATAATAACAATAACAAAAACTGCTATTATTATTATGAACTAGAGGAAGGGGGAGGGTAAAGGAGCAAATTCAAATCAGGATGTAGAAAATCCCCCAAGGAAAATACCAAATTTGGATTTGGATTTCACCTCCAACAAGGATGCATACTGACCCAATTTTCCCATCTAAAAGGTGCCTGCAAGAGCAGAAAATAAATGGCATTATGAAAACCAGCAGGATTGGGTAGAGGTCCAACCACTGAGGACTGAAAATGTGGAGGCAGCAATTTACGTGCCTGTTCAGGCCTGCAATGCTTTCCACAATCTGATTAATTGACTGATGGATCTGCTGCTAATCTATCTAAACGACCTAAGGGGTACAACATGGTGGGCTGACTGATCACTACGTAGTAAAACGCAAGAAGTCCATACTCATTCTTCTGCCTGGATAATTTTTTCTAAAAGAACAAAAAACTCAAGACACATTTTCCCACTCCTCAAGAACCTCCGGTAGTTGCCCACCCACCTCGACATAAAACAGAAACTTCTTACCATTCACTCAAATTTATTGATCTCTTGCTGTGTGCAGAGCACTACACTAAGCACTTGGGAGAGTACCAATATAAAAATAAACAGACATATTCCCGGCCCATAACGAGCTTACCATTGGCTTTAAAGTAATCAGCTTGACGCCTCCACCTTACCTGGCTGATTTCCCACTTCACACCTCTAATGCCAATGGACTCACTGAACCTCTAGCTCATCACCATCCCCTAGCCCATGTCCTCCCTCTCACCTGGAACTCCCCCTCTCCGCTCCCTCCCACTCTCACCTCATTAGGGCACCACAGTGTGGCTTAGTGGAAAGAACACGGGCTTGGGAATCAGAGGCTGTGGGTTCTAAATCTGTCTCTGCCACTTGTCAGCTGTGTGACTTTAGGCAGGTCACTTAACTTCTCTGGGCCTCAGTTACCTCATCTGTAAAATGGGGATTAAGACTAGTGAGCCCCACGTGGGACAACCTGATTACCTGTATCTACCCCAGCACTTAACAAATACCATCATTATTACTATTATGACAGACCACCACTCTCCCCTCCTTCAGTGTGTTACTGAAATCACATCCTTACAACGCCTTCCTCGATTAAAACGCTTTTTGTCCCTGTACTTCCTTCTCCCTTCTGTGTCACCTATGTACTTGGATCTGTCCCCCTTAAGTACTTGATAGTCACTACCTATTTCCATATCCATAATTTATTTATATTAACATCTGTCTCCCTCTCTAGAGTCTAAACTCACTGTGGGCAGCTAACTCTGTTGTACCATACTCTCACAAGTGTTTAGACAGTCCTTAGCACCAAGTAAGCATTATTAAATACTGCTGATTGATTGGTAGAATGTGTGCAGTCAGTCTAATTGGATTTATTGAGTGCTTACTGTACTAAGTGCTTGGGAGAGTACGATATAACAATACAACAGACACATTCTTTGCCTACAACAAACTCACGGTCTAGAAGGGGAGACAGACATTATTATAAATAAATAAATTACAGATATGTACATAAGTGCTGTGGGGCTGGGAGAGGGGATGAATAAAGGTAGTAAGCCAGGGAGATGCAATATTCATTCATTCATTCAACAGCATTTATTGAGCACTTACTATGTGCAGAGCACTGTATTAAGCGCTTGGAATGTACAATTCGGCAACAGACAGAGACAATCCCTGCCCAATGACAGGCTCACAGTCTAAACGGGGGCGCACTTCCCCGGCGCTACTCAACCCAAGTCATTACTACCTATCGCCAGTCTTAATTCCAGCCCCACCAACCGTCCTATGAGCAAAGAAATATCCAACTGGAGAAGTAACTTTTCATTTTTGTAAAAAATCTGGGAAGAAATGTCCCAGATTTTTTCATCTGAACTTTAGTTTAATGCCAAAACTTCTCTGGTTCAACTTTCGGCACATTTTCATACCAACTGAACTAACTAGTACGATGAAATTGTGGAAAGGTTTGCAATTAACAAACAATTCCAAAATGAAATAAATACTTCATAAAACATTTTTTTAACCTTTATATTTTTGCTACCCTTCCTTTTTTTTCCTCTCTGAGTTTATCTTTGATTGTCTGTTGAGCAGCCAAGAGCCCAAGTAACCGTGAGTACGAACCTTCAGTAATTCAGGGCTGCTGATAAACTCGTCCAATGTCCGTAGGGCATTTCGGATTCTGTGCCTTTAGTTTCCCTCAGGTTTCAAACCAAAGCCCATGGTATATTATATCTAACATTTTAATGCAAAACCAGTGTCCTTTGCTTTACATTGCTGTTACTGTTTCATCAGAATCCCGTAAGCCATATTATTTTCAATCAGTTGTAGTTCATTAGACTGTAAGCCCGTCAATGGGCAGGGACTGTCTCTATCTGTTGCCGATTTGTACATTCCAAGTGCTTAGTACAGTGTTCTGCACATAGTATGCGCTCAATAAATACTACTGAATGAATTATAATTTTATGGGACTTGTTTATCTTTTCTCAAAGTAGGCATACAGAAAATACTAGACCAAATTAACATTAAGATAATTTCTCTCTAGATAGAAATGATTAAATCTAGAAAAAAACCTATGTGCTCCATATATCGTCCACAAACAAAAACAATCATTGAAATATTCTAGGCACTTAACTAATGTACATCAATCCCACCCCGGATGTTGCTAATTAAACCCCCAAGAGTTGTCCATCTATCTCTGCATTGAACAGAAACTCCTTGCAATTGGTTTTAAGGTACTCAAATCAGCTCTTTCCCTCTTATCTAACCTCCCTGATCTCCTATTACAATCCAACCTGTGCACTCCACTCTTCCATTAGCAACCTAGTCTTTGCACCTTGATAATAATGCTGGTATTTGTTAAGCGCTTACTATGTGCAGAACACTGTTCTAAGCGCTGGGGTAGACACAGGGGAATCAGGTTGTCCCACGTGGGCCTCACAGTCTTAATCCCCATTTTACTGATGAGGTCACTGAGGCACAGAGAAGTTAAGTGACTTGCCCACAGTCACACAGCTAAGTGGCAGAGCCGGGATTCGAACCCATGACCACTGACTCCAAAGCCCGTGCTCTTTCCACTGAGCCACGCTGCTTGATCTCTTCCAACCAGCCACCAACCTCTTGCCCACATTCTCCCTCAAGCTTGGAACTCCCTCCCCCTTCACATCCAACACTCCACCACTTTCCACACCTTCAAAACCCTCCTAAAATTCACTTTTCCTCCAAGACGTCTTCCCTGACTGAACCCTTGATGTACCTTATCTGCCTTTGGCTGTGTACCCCTTAATCCTTTTAATATTCACCACTCCCCACAATACATAAATATTCAATCCTACCCCTTCCTACTTAGACTGTGAGCCCCATGTGGGACATGGGCTGTGTCCACCTTGATAATAATAATTATGGTATTTGTTAAACACTTACTATGTGTCAGGTACTGTACTAAGTGCTGGGTGGATACAAGCAAATCGGGTTGGACACAGTCCCTGTCTCATGTGGAGCTCCCAGTCTCACTCCCCATTTTACAGATGAGGTAACTGAGGCCCACAGAAGTGAAGTGACTTGCCCAAGATCATACAGCAGACAAGTGTTCAAGCCGGGATTAAAACCCATGACCTTCTGACTCCCAGGCCCAGGTTCTATCCACTAGGTCACGCCCTTTCTCTAACATATCTACCCCAGTGCTTAGAGCAGCGCTTGACAGATAGTAAGCACTTAACAAATACCACAATTATAATAACAATAATAAGAGTTATTATTATTGTTATTATTGGCTCTTTGGGCCTGTCTCCTCCCATCCCTCAATCCCCCTAAAATTCCTGCCCCTTTCACTCTTGCACTCAAAATGAAAAAATCATGTTTGGTCTCTGCAAACAGACAATAGGCGGCTACCTAGAAAAACAACACAACAAATAACAAATGCCAAATATTTTTCTTTCTTTAAAATGTCTAGATTATTAGGTACAGCCAACTCGCAAAGCCAGCAAGCGAGTACGACTACCATTAACTAAATAATTGCAATTCACAGGATTTATTTTTAAATACGTAGATGGAGAAGAAAAAAAGCATTTTAGGAAGACACTTCCAGGCAACAATACTTGAAAAGACAGTCAGATCAAATTTAGATTCCCCTTGTGGCACAATGTCAAGGAAACATTGTTAAATAATGGAATCTAATTAATTCCAGGTCATTTTTTTGGGAAAATTTCAGTAGGTGGAGCAGAATTGAAGTGGCTACTGTCAATGTCACAGTTCTGGCGGAACAGGTTTGAATTTAACCTCAAGCAACAATACCCACCTCAAATAAAGACGCTTTTGTTTAGACTGTGCAGATAGCCAAACAAATCCCTTTCGGTGGGACCGAAAGAGATACTTGGGTTTGGGTGGTGCTGGAGGAGGAACGCTGGAAAAAATGAGACTCTGGCCTAGAGGAAACAAAGACAAGCTCTCCTAATTCAATTCTATTTGAAGAATGCCCATTTGAATGTGGTTTGAAATCATTTCATGCCACAGATACTTTCTATACTTACGCTTAATCACAATTAAAACAAGGCTACCAAAGTAGTCAGGTTTGGAGCAGATGGAGGCTTGAATCACAGGCAGGATAACAGGGGTCTACAACCTCTAGCTTGGGAGCAGTACTTGACTCTTCTTGGAATCAAAGTGGCTCCACATCAAACCGAAACTCCTCACCATTGGCTTTAAAGCACTCAGTCACCTTGTCCCCTCTTACCTCCCCTCACTACTCTCCGACTACAACCCAGCCCGCACATTTATCACCCCTTCTCCAGAGAGGCCTTTCCCAATTAATTTCTAACCTCCCAACCTTTTATCTCCCTAACTGCCCCTTCAGCACTTCCTGTGAGACCCACATGGGACAACCTGATCACCTTGTATCCCCCAGCACTTAGAACAGTGCTTTGCACATAGTAAGCACTTATCAAATACCACCATTTATTTGTTTTATTTCTAGGAACCTAAACACTTTAGTATACAGAACCCTCAGTTGCCAATCATATATACTATAGAAATTCCTCCTATCTGCAATGTATTTTACTACCTGACTCCCCGACTAGAGTGCAAACCACTTGAGGGTGAGGATCATGCCTACAAATTCTATTATATTTTCCCAAGTGCTTAATACAGTGCTCTGCTGAGAATACATACTTGATAAATGACTGATTTATTACTTGGTACTTATTAAGACTGTGGGTATGACAAAGAAACACCATGAAGGCCTTCCAGATCCTCTCCACCAGCTGGCACTTTTCCATCATAGTTGACAAAACTACCAGCCTTTCTGCCTCTCAAGCCAGGAGTCATCCTGGATTTTTTTTTTTAATAGTATTTGTTAAGTGCTTACTATGTGCCAGGCACTATACTAAGCGCTGGAGTAGATGCAAGGTGATCAGGTTGGACATACGCCATGTCCCACGTGGGGCTCACATAAGCAACGTGGCCAAGTGGCTAGAGCAAAGGCCTGGGAGTCAGAAGGATCTGGGTTCTAATCCCAACTCTGCCACTTGTCTACTGTGTGGCTTTGGGCAAGTCATTTCGCTTCTCTGTCTCTGTTACCTCATTTGTAAAATGGGGATTAAGAACATGAGCCTCATGTGGGACATGGACTGTGTTCAACCTTGCATCCAGCCCAGTGCTTAGTACAGGAGCTGATACATAGTAAGAACTGAAATACCATAAAAAAATCCCCATTTTACAGACGAGGTAATTGAGGCACAGATAAGGGAAGTGACTTGTTCTAATCCCGACTCCACCGCTTGTCAGCTGTGTGACCTTGGGCAAGTCACTTAACTTCTCTGTGCCTCAGTTCCCTCATCTGTCAAATGGGGATGAAGACTGTGAGCCTCAAGTGGGATAACCTGATTACCTTGTATCTACCCCAGAGCTTAGAACAGTGCTTGACACATAGTAAGCACTTAACAAATACCAACATTATTATTATTACTTGTTCAAGCCCACAGAGAAGACAAGTGGTGGAGCCAAAATCAAAATCAAAATCCTTCTGACTCCCGGGCATGGGTTCTGTCCACCAGGCCACGCTGCTTCTTGGAAAAAAGGAAGCTGACTTCTTGCTCTTTTTCAACTCTCACATTCCATTTATTGCTAACCCCTGTTGGCTTTTCCTCCCAGATCCCTCACTTCCTCTTCATCCCGACAGTACCCTGGATCCAGGTGCAATCATATTGCAATCATATCTTCACTAGCCTGATGAATCAGCTTCTTCTCTGGTCTGTCTGCCTCCAGTCTCCACTGCACTACCTTCCATTCATTCAGTCATTCATCCATTCAATCGTATTTACTGAGTGCTTAACTGTTCATTCATTCATTCAATAGTATTTATTGAGCGCTTACTATGTGCAGAGCACTGTACTAAACGCTTGGAATGTACAAATCGGTAACAGCTAGAGACAGTCCCTGCCCTTTGACGGGCTTACAGTCTAATTGGGGGAGACGGACAGATAAGAACAATAGTAATAAACAGAATCAAGGGGATGAACATCTCATTAACACAATAGCAAATAAATAGAGTCAAGGTGATGTGTGTGTGAATCAACTGTGTGCACAGCACTGTACTAAGCGGTTGGAGGAGTACAAAATAACAACAAGCAGACACATTCCCTGCCCACAAAGAGCTTACAGTCTAGAGGAAGTGCTTAGAGTCTCCGGAACATTTTTCTAAAAGAATGTGTCCAAGTCAGTTACCCTGTATCTATCCCTATGCTTAGTTTGCTGCTTGGTACAAAATGAGTGCTTAACAATTATGACAATTATTCTTGGTATCTGTTATCCACTGACAGCAGAATCTTAGACAGAATTCTTCTGGAAGTGTTCCTGAAGAATATATTTAAGCACTACCTGAATTGCCATGTGGCTTCAGGACAAAAAAGAAAAAGAAAAAAAGGAAAGAAAAAGCAGCACAGAAGGCACAATCTCTGTAGCATGACAACTACAGGGGTAGAGCAGGGAGCAATCAAAACATGTATATTGTATTTTTAAATCTTATGAAAACACGACAGCATCAACAGACCTGGCTCTGACTACTGCTAAACAAAATGAGCAGCTCTGAAAAGTTCATCCCAAGTGTTAGACTTCTCCATGATGGTCTGGTTGGGAAGTCAGAGGGGCAGGTCACAGTCCTGGCTCCTTTCCCCACAGAAAACGAGGGACTGAATGGTGGGTAGAGCACTGATCCACCAATAATAATTATGCTATTTGTTAAATTCTTAAGTACTTGCCAGGCATCGTACTAAGCGCCGGAGTGTATGCAAGTAAATCAGGTTGGACAGAGTCCGTCTCATGTGGGGGCTCACGATCTCAACCCTCATTCTACAGATGAGGGAACTGAGGCCCAGAGAAGTGAAGTGACTGACCCAAGGCCACACAGCAGACAAGTGGCAGAGGAGGGATTAGAACCCATGGCCTTCTGAGTCCCAGGCCCGTGCTCTTTCCATTAGGTCATCTTCTAGGCCTTCCTCTCTGAGGATGCAATGAAGGTACTTAAAAGCTGGGTTCCGAATTCACACAGACAGCCCAAAATGAACAGAATGGTAAAAAAAAAATTAGAGGTTGGGGAAAAGGGAGGTTCTGTACCACCCCCTGAACAACCTATAGTGGAGACCCTCCTTTGGCTTGGGTAGCGGCAGGGAGCTCCCAGGCCCATATTCTGCCCATCTCCCCCTTAAACTGTCAACTCTCTGAGGACAGGAAACGTGTCTACCGACTCTGTTGTATGGTGCTCTCTCAAGTGCTTAGTACAGTGCCCTGCCCAAAGTAAGTGCTCGATAAATGCCACCGATTGATTGGGAACAGTGGCTGCACGGCTCAGGGAGGAGGAAGCCGTTCCTGATTCTTCCTCTTCTCTTTCAGCAGTGGCTCAGGCTCGACTGCCCCAACCTGGGCCAGGAGGTTGTCGTTGCTACTGCTAGTCTCTCTCTCTCTCACCTGAGAGAGTGCTACAGCCCTCCTCTGAAGAAAGGTACCTATAGAAATAGCAAACGGAAATGGCACGGTGCTCTTCCCCACCGCCACCAAAAGAAAAAGACCCGCTCTAATTTTCAAAGCCAGGTAGTTAAAAGAAAATTAACTGAGCCCAGGTTTCTTAAAAGTTGGTAATCAGAGACATTAACCTCTGGGCTGGAACACCCTCCCTCCTCATATCAGACAGATAATTGCTCTCCTCCACTTCAAAGCCTTTTTGAAGGCACATCTCCTCCAAGAAGCCTTCCCTGACTAAGCCCTCTCCCTTCTCCCACTCCCTTCTGTATCGTCCTGACTTGCTCCCTTCATTCATCCTCCCTCCCAGGCACACAGCCCATATGTATATATCTGTAATTTATTTGTTTACTTATATTAATATCTGTCTCCCCTCTATACTGTGAGCAGAGAATGTGCCTATTTGTTGTTATATTGTACTTTCCCAAGGGCTTAGTAAAGTGCTTTGCACACAGTAAGCGCTCAATAAACACGATTGAATGGACCAACAAAAATGAGGTAGACGAGATACTAAACGTTCACGTTTGAAATGGAATAAATTCATTTTCTCTTTTCCTTTTGACATCGGGTTAGCTCCTAATGTCTTCAGTCTCCTATTCAAACCCAGCATTCTGTGCGAAATCATCCATCCATACTACAGGTATATTAAAAAAACCTGTAAGGAGTTTCATTTAAAAGTCATGGAAAGCATCCTAAAGCAGCTTTTGGACCATGCAAAATGTTTTATAAATAGTTCCATGTGCACTGTTCATCTGGAGTCTCATTAGAGATGGATAATGACCTTGTATTTTGCTCTCATTTACTCTGAATTAGCCAAACCTTCTGTTTTTAATTACATACTTAATTCACCTGGCATGGTCTAATTACTGAAAACAAAACATCATTTAAACAAAAGGTGACCTTGAACTTAATCTATCAAAACACCAGTTAGTTTTAAGAGTTTTCAGTTTTTAACAAACTGCCAAGACATGCAATAGCAATTTTCCAAATGTGATCATATGCCTTAAAAGCAACAGATTTGCTACATTATCGAACATCTGTTTATGCTTTTATAACTGCCTGGGTTGTCTCATTATTAATGCAAATCTTCTTAGACTTTAATAGCGCTTCACTTTTCTGATGCTAGAGATGAAGTTTCATCTAGTGACATTTTAGAAAAGATTCAAAAATAGCACTTATTAATTGGCCAGTAACTCTGCATAAACATGAGTAGAAGGACCGAACATGAAAACTACAAAAATGAAATTTTAGGGAGAAGAGAAACGATGCCATTATATAAAAATGCTCCAAATTGCTACAACCATTCCTCTGTATGAGGCCTTGTCTTCACAATTTGGGGTTGAAGCTACCTAAGACTTAGTTCAGTAGAACTACATTCACACCAAAGACGGCATCCAACCACCTCACTGTGTGCACTGGGTACCCTGGGGAATGGGTGAGCCGGGCGGTGTAAGCCAAAACCCTTTTCATCTAATCACGCAGAAGTCCTGTGGATGGTGAGAAGCAGAGTACAGGAAATAACAGTGGAAAAGAAGGGGGGAGGGAGCAGTGCCAAAGGAGATTCTTAAGAAGTGATTAAAAAGGTGGGAAGAAAACCAGGAGACCAAATTTATGTAATCACAGAGTGGAAGAGGGCAGGGGGAAGAACAGAGTTGACTATCGGTGGCAATAAAAACAAAGGCGGCATTGACCAAGAAATCATTGGAAAGGACGGCTTTGGCATGAGGAAGCTGTCAAAAACAACACTGGGAACAGTTAGAGAGAAAGTTGAAGGGTTATGGACTATACGCAGCACAGCTCCATGAGGTTGGAAGAGAACAAAAAGGAAGAAAAGCGGGTGGTTGCCAGGGGAGAGGGTTGAGAGGAGGATTTGGAAGGAGGGAGAGGGGAGTACTGTAAGAAGCCTTCCTACCTTTCCAAACTTCTGTTTTCTGAACCACTGCTTATCCAAATCCAGGTTCAGAGAACTCAAAACAAAGCTCAGACGACTGAAAGAAGTTGGGCGAACGCCTACCCAAGATACCAATCAAAATGGGGCTCGGCTAGCCAAACGATATATGATCCATCCATTCTTTCAATCGTATTTGTTGAGCACTTACTGTGTGCAGAGCACTATACTAAGCGCTTGGGAGAGTACCATATAACAATAAGCAGACACAGTCCCTGCCCCCAGAGAGCCTATAATCTAGAGGGGCAGACAGACATTAATATAAATAAATAAATGACAGATATATACATAAGTGCTGTGCGGCTGGGAGGCAAGATGAATGGAGGGAGAGAATCAGGGTGACACAGAACACCCAGGCCCAATTATTTTAGCTACCCGGTTCTCTTCAGTATTCTTTAAATGCAGAAGGAAATGATTGGGTCAGTGACAGTACAATGACAACTGCAAAATATAGCTACATCAATGCATTTGATAATTTTTATACTTTCAAACAAAATTAACTCTGGAAGAATTTTTTTTTAAAGCTATTGCATGAATGCCTCATTACTAGCAGGAAACTTCTCGAGAGTTGAGATCTGTGAAATCTATAAAAGTTACATTCACAGAACCAAACATTCAGTGAAATGGAAACTGACTGTAAACTCCTTGTGGGCGGGAAGCATGTAATTTGGTTAAAATCCAAATTTAGCAACTCTCCTTTGATTCATTCGATCATATTTATTGAGAGATTGCTGTGTGCAGAGCCTGTAATAATAATAATAATAATAATAATGTTGGTATTTGATTAGCACTTACTATGTGCCAAGCACTGTTCTAAGAGCTGGGATACAAGGTAATCAGGTTGCCCCATGTGGGGCTCACAGTCTTCATCTTCATTTTACAGATGAGGTAACTGAGGCAGAGAGAAGTTAAGTGACTTGCCCAAGGTCACACAGCTGACAAGTGGCAGAGCGGGATTAGAACCCACGATCTCTGACTTCCATGCCCGGGTTTTTTCCACTAAGTCACGTGTAAGCACTTGGGAGACTACAATATGACAGTACACAGATATATTCTCTGCCCACAATGAGCTTCCAGTCTAGAGGAGGACACAGCCCCAGAGGTGATCAGCTCACCAGGGAACAGTTGCAGGGAACCATTTTCTAAATATGACTGTTTGCAAGTGATCCCTCTTCCCAACAGTTGGAATGTAGAAGGAAGCTTTTCTTTTCCTTCCTTTTATGTTGTTGTATGTGACTAATATGATTTATGCCAGAGCAGCATGATATACTGCTACTTAGGTAGATTTATCTATGAAGAGAGGATACATAACTGGAGAACAAGGAAAGTGTATTCCTGGGCTGGCCTAATTAACCAAGGCACCTTTCTGTGCATAAATGCCAAATAAATCAATCTCACTTAAGTCCTGATATCTTCTTTTTTTCTTTACTTTTTGGTATTTTCATTCAATAGTATTTATTGAGCGCTTACTATGTGCAGAGCACTGTACTAAGCGCTTGGGATGAACAAGTCGGCAACAGATAGAGACAGTCCTTGCCGTTTGACGGGCTTACAGTCTAATCGGGGGAGACGGACAGACAAGAACGATGGCACTAAACAGCGTCAAGGGGAAGAACATCTCATAAAAACAATGGCAACTAAATAGAATCAAGGCGATGTACAATTCATTAACAAAATAAATAGGGTAACGAAAATATATACAGTTGAGCGGACGGGTACAGTGCTGTGGGGATGGGAAGGGAGAGGTGGAGGAGCAGAGGGAAAAGGGGAAAATGAGGCTTTAGCTGCGGAGAGGTAAAGGGGGGATGGCAGAGGGAGTAGAGGGGGAAGAGGAGCTCAGTCTGGGAAGGCCTCTTGGAGGAGGTGATTTTTAAGTAAGGTTTTGAAGAGGGAAAGAGAATCAGTTTGGCGGAGGTGAGGAGGGAGGGCGTTCCAGGACCGCGGGAGGACGTGACCCAGGGGTCGACGGCGGGACAGGCGAGACCGAGGGACGGCGAGGAGGTGGGCGGCAGAGGAGCGGAGCGTGCGGGGTGGGCGGTAGAAAGAGAGAAGGGAGGAGAGGTAGGAAGGGGCAAGGTGATGGAGAGCCTCGAAGCCTAGAGTGAGGAGTTTTTGTTTGGAGCGGAGGTCGATAGGCAACCACTGGAGTTGTTTAAGAAGGGGAGTGACATGCCCAGATCGTTTCTGCGGGAAAATGAGCCGGGCAGCGGAGTGAAGAATAGACCGGAGCGGGGCGAGAGAGGAGGAAGGGAGGTCAGAGAGAAGGCTGACACAGTAGTCTAGCCGGGATATAACGAGAGCCCGTAATAGTAAGGTAGCCGTTTGGGTGGAGAGGAAAGGGCGGATCTTGGCGATATTGTAGAGGTGAAACCGGCAGGTCTCGGTAACGGATAGAATGTGTGGGGTGAACGAGAGGGACGAGTCAAGGATGACACCGAGATTGCGGGCCTGCGGGACGGGAAGGATGGTCGTGCCATCCACGGTGATGGAGAAGTCTGGGAGCGGACCGGGCTTGGGAGGGAAGATGAGGAGCTCAGTCTTGCTCATGTTGAGTTTTAGGTGGCGGGCCGACATCCAGGTGGAGACGTCCCGGAAGCAGGAGGAGATGCGAGCCTGAAGGGAGGGGGAGAGGACAGGGGCGGAGATGTAGATCTGCGTGTCATCTGCGTAGAGATGGTAGTCAAAGCCGTGAGAGCGGATGAGTTCACCGAGGGAGTGAGTGTAAATGGAGAACAGAAGAGGGCCAAGAACTGACCCTTGAGGAACTCCAACAGTTAAAGGATGGGAGGGGGAGGAGGCTCCAGCGTAGGAGACCGAGAATGACCGGCCAGAGAGGTAAGAGGAGAACCGGGAGAGGACAGAGTCCGTGAAGCCAAGGTGAGATAAGGTATGGAGGAGGAGGGGATGGTCGACAGTGTCAAAGGCAGCAGAGAGGTCAAGGAGGATCAGAATGGAGTAGGAGCCATTGGATTTGGCAAGAAGGAGGTCACGGGTGACCTTAGAGAGAGCAGTCTCGGTAGAGTGGAGGGGACGGAAGCCAGATCGGAGGGGGTCTAGGAGAGAATGGGAGTTAAGGAATTTTAGGCATCGATTGTAGACGACTCATTCTAAGATTTTGGAAAGGAAGGGTAGTAGGGAGATAGGACGATAACTGGAGGGGGAAGTGGGGTCAAGAGCGGGTTTTTTTAGGATGGGGGAGACGTGGGCGTGTTTGAAGGCAGAGGGGAAGGAGCCCTTGGAGATTGAGTGGTTAAAAATAGAAGTTAAGGAAGGGAGGAGGGCAGGGGCGATGGTTTTAAGAAGGTGAGAGGGAATGGGGTCCGAGGCGCAGGTGGAGGGGGTGGCACTTGCGAGGAGGGAGGAGATCTCCTCTGAGGATACTGCAGGGAAGGATGGGAAAGTAGGGGAGGGGGTTGTTGGGGGGGAGGGGAGAGGCGGAGGGGTGACTTTGGGGAGCTCAGACCTGATCGTGTTGATTTTCGTGAGGAAATGGGTGGCCAGATCATTAGGGGTGAGAGATGGGGGAGGGGGAGGAACAGGGGGCCTAAGGAGAGAGTTAAAGGTCCGGAACAATCGGCGGGGGTGACGGGCATGGGTGTCGATGAGGGAGGAGAAGAAGCTTTGCCTGGCGGAGGAGAGGGCAGAGTTAAGGCAGGAAAGGATAAATTTGAAGTGTGTGAGGTCGGCTTGGTGCTTGGACTTTCGCCAGCAGTGCTCAGCAGCTCGAGCATAGGAGCGTAGGAGGCGGATGGAGGAGGTGATCCAGGGCTGTGGGTTAGTGGAGCGAGAGCGGCAGAGGGAAAGTGGGGGGAGAGAGTCGAGATGAGTAGAGAGGGTGGAGTTGAGAGCGGAGACCTGATCGTCGAGAGTGGGAAGAGAGGACAGGGCGGCAAGGTGAGGCGAGATGCTATTGGAAAGACGGATGGGATCGAGAGAGCGGAGGTCTCTGTGGGGCAGTTGCGAAGATTTGCAGGGGGAGGGAGTGTGAGAGATGAGGCAGGTGAGAAGGTTATGGTCCGAGAGAGGGATTTCAGAGTTGGTGAGGAGATAGTGCAGCGGTAGGAGATGACGAGATCGAGGGTGTGACCGAGTCGGTGAGTGGGCGCGGTATGGTGGAGGAGGAGGTCGGTAGAGTCGAGGAGGGATAGCAGGCGGGCGGCAGAGGAGTCGTCGGGTACATCCGTATGGATGTTGAAGTCTCCAAGGATCAGAGTGGGCAGAGAGAAGGAGAGGAGGAAGGTGAGAAAGGGGTCAAGGTGGTTGAAGAAGTCGGAGGTGGGACCGGGAGGGCGGTAGATGACGGCGACAAGTAACTGGAGTGGGTGGTAGAGGCGAATGATATGGGCTTCGAAGGAGGGGAAGGAGAGGGAGGGGGGAGGAGGGATAGTGCGGAAGCGGCATCGGGGCGAGAGGAGGAAGCCGACGCCTCCTCCCTTACCGGTGAGTCTGGGGGAGTGGGAGAAGGAGAGGCCTCCGCCGGAGAGAGCGGCGGCGGAGACCGTGTCTTCGGGAGAGAGCCACGTTTCCGAAAGGGCGAGGAGGAGGAGAGAGCGGGAGAGGAAAAGGTCATGGATGAAAGGTAGCTTGCCTGTAATAGAGCGGGGGTTCCAGAAGCCACACTTGAAAGTAGCTGTGGGTGCAAGGGGAGGAGGGGGGGAAGGGCGGGGGGAGGGGAGGGTTTGGATGGGAAGGTATTTGTTAAGTGCTTATATAGTGGCAAATACTGTATACTGGGGTAGACACTGGATTATCAGGTTGGACACAGGCCCTGCCTCACACTGGGCTCACAGTGAAGAAAATGGGCATTTAACCCCCATTTTACAGATGGAGAAACTGGAGCACAGAGAAGTTAAATGACTTGACCAAGGTCCCCCAGCAGGCACGTGGCAGCCCCAAGAATAAGAACCCAGGTGCCCTGACTTCTAGGGCCATGTTCTTTCCATGTTACTTCTCTAGTTATTTAATTTTTTATCAGTCTATATTTACATAAAGGGAAACAGATTTGAATTAAAATAAGTTGCAGAACAGGGTGGTAGCATTTATATTTCCTGTTACTGTACTCCCTTGGTTTGTGAAAAAGTCAAGGGAGGATTTCTTGATATATTAAGTAGACTAATATTACAGACATGCTTTGGAATTTAAATTTCCCTTTAAAAATTAATTTTGCAAATACATACTAGGTAAACTCAAGCTATAATTGAGTTAAATTTCCAGAACAGCTCGATACCCATTCTAAAATATTTCTAAATGTTATCTCCCTTGACTACGACTAATCTATCTTGCAAAAATGTATCTACTTGGAAGATGGTGAAAATTTCTAAAATATGATCATTAAGGATTATCTAGAATAATTTATTCCCAGTGTTTCAGTATATTTATTCCACGGGTCTGAGCAGAATGAATGAATTGGGTAGCTAATCGTTAGTTAAGCAAGATCAAGAACCTTGAGGCACAAAATGAGGGGCCGTGGATAACATTTCCGTTCTTTACGTGACAGATACAGGGGTTAACTAGACTGTTCGCTCACTGTGGTCAGGGAACAGGTCTGCAGACTCTGTTGAACTGTACTCTCCCAAATGCTTAGTACAGTGCTTCACTCATAGACAGTGTTCAATAATTGATTGATTAACTCTGAGAGTGGGGAAGGCGGGACTGTGTAGGGCCCATCCCTCTTCTCCTTTTCCTTCCAGGACATATAACAGTGGGCAGATGTACGGTTGGTTGGGTAAGCTGACCTAAAAACGTAGCAAGCTCACAGGAGAGGCAGAGGTATCTAAATTAAAACTAGTATGGAACATGAGAATCTCCCAAGATAGACCTGAGAAGCAACGTGGGCTAGTGGAAACAGCACAGCCTGGGAAGCAGAAGACCTGGGTTCTAATTCCGACTGCTACTTGTCTGCTGAGTGACCTTGGATGTGTCGCTTCACTTCTCTGTGCCCCAGTTCCCTCAGCTGCAAAATGGCAATTCAATACCTGGTCTCTGTCCTATGAAGATTCACGTGGACCTGATCATCTTTTATCTACCCCAACATATAGTACGGTGCTTGACAGAGAGTAAGCGCTTAAAAAATAAAACAATTATTATTAACATTATTAGTATTTTGAGACCTCCGACCACCCTAGAACCAAAGAGGTCAAAGACTACTTTAGAACCTTTAAGTTAAGCCTATGTTACTCCAGGTAACAACTTTTATTTAATTGTTGCTATACTTAGAGTGTACAAGGCCGACATAGATGACTGAAAAAAGATCTTGTTACTGTGTTGGTATACCTGGCAAAAATGTGAAAAATAGTTGCAGTTCAAGACACAGAAGGGTAAATATCACTTTTAAATAAATTATAAATTCAGTAAATCCAGTAAGGACATTTTTGTAATCTGGAACTTGTGACGTTCCCAGGAAAGAAGAATTACCTCCATTCATTAATTTCAGGTTAGTAGGAAAAGAAGAAGCAAGAACCAGAGAAAGATGTTCACCGGTGTGACAGAACTTCTAGCGTATCACACTTTCTCAAAGTAACTTGCATGAATATACCTATTTTCAGTCGCATTATCAAAAAAATTTATGGCAATTAAGGTGGCATCTTAGCTGAATTTTTAAAATGGTATTTGTTAAACACTTAATTTGTGTCAGGAATTTTACTAAGCGATGAATTAGGTTACAGCAAAGAGAATATGATATACAACTAAAACAAATAACAAAGACTATTCTTATTTCACAGATATGAGGAGAATCTTAGGAAACTGGACCAAAGGTTTTTCAAAGCCCATTTGGGAAATTGCCACTGAAATAACAAGTTCTTTTATAAATGATCCTCCTTAGACCTATTCTTCTCAGACGCTAGTTTCAGTAGTACAAGCTTGTCAGTACTACAAGATGCAAGTAGTGTACTTACAAAGTAACACGATTACTGAAGGAAAAACTCCAATGAACTGTCAAAAAACAAAGGTCTATACCTGAATTAATGTGAAGTAGTTGTGACTAAATATTTCCCACTGAAAAGAAAACCACAAAGTTTGTACATTGGAAAATAATTCTCTAACAAAAGGACGTCATAATCAGTTTTACGCTAGTTGAACATGTTCGACTGGTTGGTGTACTTTGGTGGCCAGGGTAAAGATACCCAGAACATTCTCTTCTGCAGAATATATACTACTCTTTTGTACGGAAACAGTAAACAAGAAATCATTCTTTTAACCAGTTCCTCATATCTATGAGGGTCTCTGCTGAAATGAAACCATGACTGTGACAATAATTTTTTAAGGAGTCCTGTCCCGAGCATTCAATAGAGTAAGGCTGTAAGCTTGTAGTGGGCAGGGAACGAGTCTGGCAACTCTGTTGTATTGCATTCTCCGAAGCGCTTAGTACAATATTCTGCGCACGATAAGCGCTGAATAAACAGCACTGCGGAGGATGCTGCCGCACAAATTACTAGCAGTAAAATCCAGTCCTTTGCCTCAGGTGAAGCAGCATGAGAAACAGCTTGGCCTGGTGGAAAGAGCCCGGGCCTGGTAGTCTGGGGGCCTGGGTTCTAATCCCAGCTTTGTCATATGGCTGCGGTGTGACCTTGGACAAGTCAGTTCTCTGTGCCTCTTACTCCCTCCTACTTAGACTGTGAGCCCCAAGCGGGGCAAGGGTTGTGTCCAACCTGATTAACTCGCCTCTCTCCCAGTACTTAGAACAGTGCTTGGCACATAGTAAGCACTTAACAAGTACTATCATTATTTGCAGGTACTCAGACTTAAAGTCTTTGTGAGTAGTTCAAGGCTCATCTGACATTCATGACCAGAGACTACTTCAGCAACATCAGTCAGCATCCTCTATGCCAGTTATTACAGCTAAACTCACAAGTGTCATTCTAACATCACGACCGTAACATTCCCAAGGACGAACACGTGGTTAGTTTCAACCTAATATTCATTTTATACAAACTTAACTACTACTAGAGTGGAAGCCTTCATTAATAGAAACAATTTAGCTTGAGTTTCACATTTCTTTGAATATCTGGAGCGTCCACATTTGTTTCAGTTGGAAATTATTCCACCTTTCGGTTAAAATATACCCTGAAGGAATAATGCAAGAACACAACTGGGGAAGGAAACCCCAGCTGGGGATTTGAAAACCTCAAAGGAGAAAAATAATTGAAAATGAAAACAGAGTGAAGGAAACATTCCCGATTTCCAAGTTAAAATGGGGCAACCGTAAACAGACTGGACAGAAGAAATGTTTTAAAGACTCAATGAAGCAAAACCTCCAACATGAAGCACAACCACAGAGTAATTGGGAGGCAGCGGAAGAGAGACCAAACCTGGTGTTTGGCATTTAGAACTGGGGGAATGGCCTTAGATGAGAGTCTCTGAGAAGTTCAAGACACAAATACAAAGATAAACAACATCAGGTGCTCCAGGCAACAGTGTGCGACACGTTTACGCAAATGAAATATGGAAGGGATTGTTACTCACCTTCCACCCTATCATACCAGGTCACTGATAATCTCACCAGCAGCAGTACCATCTTCAAACCCTAAATGAAACTTCAAAACAAAAACCCCCATACAAATTGCTTCTTGGCCCCAGCAACCTTCTGTGTAATTTCCTACATTTTAAAGACCTCACGTAACACATTTAATACTTCCACTACTGTTATTATTTCATAAATTACCCCATCTGGTTGTTTCACTTTAATTATAAAGACGTTTTACTGAACCATGAGATGCCAATCAGTATAATTCAAGGAAATCAAATTTTATCAATACGAAATGTCATGTGGTAGTAACTTTTTGATTCGCTGAAATGTTACTTTCTACTCATAACAGCTGTCCTAATTACAGTCCACTTGGAAAAGTGAAGACAAAATTCCTCCAGCAAAACATGTACAAGAATCCAATTAACGACATAATAAATACCATACTGGGTCAGACCAGTGGACTAACGACTATAAAAGATATTTCGGAAGAACGATGTGATGTTTGTACTAGTCATATTTCCTCACTTTTATGAATGGCCCAACAGCTCTAATATTTCCTCTGATAATCCATGCATTTACCCAAAACCTTCTTGAAACTATTTGATATTTGCAGGCTGCATAACTTCCTGAAGTAATGAATTCCATGTGCTTACCACTGCTGTGTGAAAAAAAAGTTTCTTACTGTTTATTTTTAAACCAACCATCTTCAAACTTCAGTGGGTGGCCGGCATCCTATCGTGATGGGATTTGGTGAACGACAATTCCAGGTTCACCCTGTCCACACCCTTCAGGATTTCGTAAACTTCAATCACTTCTCCTCTCTGTCCTCAACTGTTCAGACTGAGGAGACCTAATCTTCTCAATCTATCCTTTTACCAGACTGAGAGGACCCAATCTTCTCAATCTATTCATTTAGTGAAGTTTAGAGCTCCTCGAGGGCATGCAACTTGTGTTGTTTCTGTTGCACTCTTACTTCTGTGATTCCCACTCAGTAAGTGCTCAACGACAGCACTGAAGCTTCTTTACTTACGTTCCTCATCTTGATTGTGGTTTCCTGAACTTTCTCCAGTTCCTCTAGGCCTTTCCTACGATGAGGTGAACATAATTGTAGACACTGTTTTAAGTGTGAGAGGGTGTCATGGTTTCCTATGCAGTAGTGGCAAAACTACAGTTGTGCTTGATTCTTATCTCCTGTCTGATGCCACTCAGTTTTCCCATTATTGAAAGAAATACCTAGTTTGTTTTAGATAGGAGGCTGCAAAATACACAAATATTGGGAAGAGATCATTACACAGTGAGTCTCCTTTCTGCACCCAACAATGATCTCCTTCTATGCAAGCTCAAAGGGTTATACTCCATCCTAATGCTCTTCAATCTCGCTGTGCCTTTTGACAAGGTTTAACATCCTCTCCTCCTTGAAACACAATCAGGACTCAGGCTGACAGTACTAGACTGTAATCTCATTGTGGGCAGAGAATGTGTCTGTTATATTGTAATAATAATATAATGATGGTATTTGTTAAGCACTTACTATGTGCCAAGCACTGTTCTAAGTGCTGGGGTAGATACTGGGTAATCAGGTTGTCCCGTGTGGGGCTCACACTTTTAATCCCCATTTTACAGATGAGGTAACTGAGGCACAGAGAAGTAAAGTGACTTGCCCAAGGTCACACAGCAGACAAGTGGCAGAGTTGGAATTAGAACCCATGTCCTCTGACACCCAAGCCCGGGCTCTTTCCACTAGGCCACACTGCTTCTCTAGCCAGGCCTAAGCACTTAATACAGTACTCTGCACAAAACAAGCACGCAATAAATACCATCTGATTATCCCGATTTCCACCACTCTGACCACACTCTGCCTGCTCCTCTTCAGTTCTGTTCATTTGTCTCTCCTCTCATTGTGAACATAATAATAATAACAGCATTTGTTAAGTGCTTACTATGTGCCAAGCACTGTTCTAAACAGTAGGTAGATACAAGGTAATCAGGTTGTCCCATGTGGGGCTCACAGTCTTAATCCCCATTTTACAAATGAGGTAACTGAGGTACAGAAAAGTTAAGTGACTTGTCCAAGGTCCCCCAGCAGACAGCTGGCAGAGCAGAATTAGAACTCACGTCCTCTGATTTCCAAGCCCATTTTCTTGCCACCAGAACATCCTCCAGAGCTCTGTTCTGGGTTCCCTATTCTTGTTTTACCCTCACTCTCTCAGGGAACTCATCCGCTCACTGCATTTCGGCTACCACCTCTCTGAGGATGATTCCCAAATCTATCTCTTTAGCCCCGACCTCTCATATGCTACCCCATATCTCCTCTTACCTCCAGGACATCTCCACTTGGATTTCCTGTTGGCATCTTAAACTCAACAGGTCAAACAGAAATCTTCACTATTTTCCCTTATACCCACTCTCTTCACTTTTTCGTTTCAGTCAAAAACACCCCTAGCCTCCTTGACTCTGCTGCTGTTCAACTCTCACATCAGTCTACTGCCAGGTCTCTGCCATTTTTTTTTTCCAGCAAAACAACTCCCTGATCCTCCCTTTACTGTCTACTCAAACTGTTACCACCCTGATATGAGCTCTGATAATGCCCAGCTAGATATACTATTAGCCTCCTCACTGGTTTCCCAGCCTCTGCCTTCTCTGATCTTTATCGTAAGTTGATGAATGGATCACCCTATTCCACCCCCAATCTATACTAAACGCTGCTGCCCAGATCACCTTCAGCCCACATCTCTGCTCAGCCCACATCTCTCCTCAAAACTAACTGGCTTTCTGTCTCGTCAGAACAAACGATAACTCCTCACAATTGGTTTTAAGGTTCTCCCCCATCTGGCTCCCACATACTTATCTGCTCTCTTTACCCACTATTCCCCCAATTCGTAGTCTTTTTTTTTTAAAAAAAAAGGTATTTGTTAAGTGTTTATTATATGCCAGGCACTGTACTAAGTGGTGGGGTGGGTACAAGCTACTCAAGTTGGACACAGTCCATGTCCCAGATGAAGCTCATGGTCTTAATCCCCATTTTACAGATGAGGCAACTAAGGCCCAGAAGTTAAGCAACTTGCCCAACATCACACAGCAGACAAGTGGTGGAGCCAGAATTAGAACCCAGTTCCTTCTGACTCCCAGACCATTGTTCGATCCACTAAGCCATGCTGCTTCTTTTGATTCATCCCAAGCCAATCCTCCAGCTGTTCCTCACTCTCATCTTTCCCGCCTCTATTTCGTTGCTCACATTGTTTCCCAAGCTTGGAACCTCCACGCTGCTCACATCGGTTAGACCTCAGCTCTCCCAAATTCAAATCCTTCCCACTCTAACAGGCTTCTCCAATTAAGTTCCCAGAACCCTGAGCCACGTCAACCCTTCAACCAAATCCCACTCTGAAAAATTATTTACACCCTTTTCAACACTCATGTACATAGGGGAATGTACCACTTTGTTATTCTGCACTTCCCAAGCTCCTAATACAGTGGGCGATGAATAAATACTACTACTAGTAGTTGAGGAATAAAACAGCAATCAGAAGAATGGGAAGAGTGATTTCAGAACTCATTCTTATAAATAGTGAATTGATTTCTGTAATGGACAAAAGCTTACGGGTGCCAATTTCCTATGTTAGTACATATGCTTTATTTATAGTCAATTTTAATTTAATGATTAATCTATTTAAACTTCCACAACTACAAATTCTACTTCTGACTTGGCCAGGAAACAGCTACTTTAGTCTTCAGTTCACCTATCATAAAGTAATGCAATTAAACAATTTACCTGAATTTTCGCTAGCAAATAACACGGCATCCAAAATCAGCCTTCTTTACTATTCACATGACAAATTATTACTCATTCCAGGCAAGTAGCTACTGGCAAAACTCACACTGAACTCACACTTTGGTTTGAGGATGACGCTGCTGATAATGATTATGGATGTTTTTGAGAGAGAATCTCTTACACACTTGCATACTTTAACCACGCGAATAAAGTCATGCATCTCTTCTGGATCCTGGCCAAACTGGTGAGCACTGTTCAGATTCCAATGATTAAGAAAGGAGAAGAATGTCCTACAGCCAGCAGGTCACACACTTGAGTTGTTTTTGCAGTGGTTAGTTATAGTTTGCGTTGAGCGCCGTTTCCCCTTTGCCAAGATAGGATACCATATTGCATGGCAGCCGGCAGAGAGAACGGGCACAAACCGTGGACTCCAAAACCGCTGAGACGTACTAAAAGGAGCAGACACCATATTGCCCTCGCCCATTTGGTTGGCCTGTTCTATGAACTATGAACTATGACCCATAAATTTGACAAAAAACAATCGAAGCTGCTGCAGCATCTTGCTGCCTCACCCACTGTCTAAGTGGTTTAAACTAAATCAGTCACATCCCAGGCAGTGGCACAGACATAAGAACAAATAACGTCTCATGCAGAATAATAGCATCACGACCCCCATAAATGTAGTTGCCCTACACAGGCCAGAACTGAAAACAGCAGAGCAATAGAGAAGAGCATATGCATAAAAGGGCAGTCATTTCAGATGACAGTGCAATCTCACCAGACTTCTACCTCTGGGGAGACTTTTAGAACCGATACCAGCATGTGTTTGTTAAAGTGCGATATCGTACTCTCCCATGTGCTTAGTACAGTGCTCTGCACTCAGTAAGCGCACAATAAACATAATTGATTTAATTGTCTGGCTGCAAACACACCGATGGCTTTGACAAGGAAAGACCCTTTCAAAAATGGGACATACAGACCTCCTCATCTAGTTCTCTTCTCCTTCATATCCAACAGACCACCACTCTCTCCATCTTCAAAGCCTTACTAAAATCACACCCCCTTTAAGAGATCTTCCCTAACTAACTCCGCATTTACCCAACTATTCACCCTTCCTTCGATATCACCTATCATCATCATCATTATGGTATTTGTTAATAATAATAATAATAATAATAATGTTGGTATTTGTTAAGCGCTTACTATGTGCCGAGCACTGTTCTAAGCGCTGGGGGAGATACAGGGTAATCAGGTTGTCCCACGTGAGGCTCACAGTTAATCCCCATTTTACAGATGAGGGAACTGAGGCACAGAGAAGTTAAGTGACTTGCCCACAGTCACACAGCTGACAAGTGGCAGAGCCGGGAGTCGAACTCATCACCTCTGACTCCGAAGCCCAGGCTCTTTTCCACTGAGCCACGCTGCTTCCCAAGTGCTTGTTAAGCGCTTACTGTGTGCCGAGCACTGTTCTAAGCACTGGGGTAGAAACAAAGAAATCAAGTTGTCCCACGTAGGGCTCACAGTCTTAATCCTCATTTTACAGATGGAGTAACTGAGGCCCAGAGAAGTGAAGTGACTTGCCCAAAGTCACACAGCTAAGTGGCAGAGCCAGGATTAGAACCCACGACCTCTGACTCCAGAGCCGGGCTCTTGCCACTGAGCCACGCTGCTTCTCTATGCATACCACCTATGCATTTGGGTCTATACAACTCACACATTTTGATATCCAACCCCAGCCCCAAATCATCTATGTATATATATCCTTATTCCTTGCCTTTTCTCCTATCTCTAATTTATTTTAACCTCTGTCTCCCCCCGTAGACTATAACCGCCTTGAGAGCAGGAATCGTGTCTACAAAATGCATTATACTGACTCCCCCAACCACTTAATACAGTGCTCTGCACACAGTAATTAATCAACCAGTCAATGGAATTTACTGAGTGCTTACCAAGTGCAGAGGTCAATCAAATTGTAATTTATTGAGTGATTACTGTGTATAGAGCATGTACAAAGCGCTTAGGAGAGTACTATACAACAGAGTTGGCAGACACACTCCCTGTTCACAGTGAGTTTACAGTGCAGCGGGGGAGACAAACATTAGTATAAAAATTATGGGTAGGTGCATAAGCGCTGTGGGATCGGGAGATCGAGATACAGAGAGTAGGTTCAATCATTCATTCATTCAATAGTATTTATTGAGCGCTTACTATGTGCAGAGCACTGTACTAAGCGCTTGGAATGAATAAGTCGGCAACAGATAGAGACGGTCCCTGCCGTTTGACGGGCTTACGGTCTAATCGGGGGAGACGGACAGACGAGAACGATGGCAATAGAGTCGAGGGGAAGAACATCTCGTAAAAACCGATGGCAACTAAATAGAATCGAGGCGATGTACAATTCATTAACAAAATAAATAGGGTAATGGAAATATATACAGTTGAGTGGACGAGTACAGTGCCGAGGGGATGGGAAGGGAGAGGGGGAGGAGCAGAGGGAAAAGGGGAAAATGAGGCTTTAGCTGCGGAGAGGTAAGGGGGGGTGGCAGAGGGAGTAGAGGGAGAAGAGGAGCTCAGTCTGGGAAGGCCTCTCAGAGGAGGTGAGTTTTAAGTAGGGTTTTGAAGAGGGGAAGAGAATCAGTTTGGCGGAGGTGAGGAGGGAGGGCGTTCCGGGACCGCAGTAGGACATGGCCCGGGGGTCGACGGCGGGATAGGCGAGACCGAGGGACGGTGAGGAGGTGGGCGGCGGAGGAGCGGAGCGTGCGGGGTGGGCGGTAGAAAGAGAGAAGGGAGGAGAGGTAGGAAGGGGCAAGGTGATGGAGAGCCTCGAAGCCTAGAGTGAGGAGTTTTTGTTTGGAGCGGAGGTCGATAGGCAACCACTGGAGTTGTTTAAGAAGGGGAGTGACATGCCCAGATCGTTTCTGGGGGAAGATGAGCCGGGCAGCGGAGTGAAGAATAGACCGGAGCGGGGCGAGAGAGGAGGAAGGGAGGTCAGAGAGAAGGCTGACACAGTAGTCTAGCCGGGATATAACGAGAGCCTGTAGCAGTAAGGTAGCCGTTTGGGTGGAGAGGAAAGGGCGGATCGTGTGTGTTGGGTTATAGTTGGAGTGAAGTAAGGTAGGAGGGGGAGAACTGACTGAATTCCTTAAAGCCGACAGTAAGGAGTTTGTTTGATGTGGAAGAGGAAGGGCAACCACTGGAGGTTTTTGAAGAATGGGGGAGTTATGAACTGAATTTTTTTTTTTTTTGAAAAATGATCACTGCAGCAGAGTTAAGTATAGTCTGGAGGGGGGGGAGAAAGGAGGCAGGAAGGTCAGTGAGGAGGCTGATGCAGTACCCAAGGCGGGATCAATCAATGGTATTTATTGGGCACTTACTATGTGCAGAGCACTGTACTACACACTTGGGAACACATCATACAACAGAGTTGGAAGACCCACTCCCTGCCCAGAAGAAGCTTCCAGTCTAGATGGGGAGACAGACATTAAAATAAATTATGGCTTTCTATATAAGTTCTGTGGGGCTGAGGATGAGGTGAAAATGAAGCATTTAAAGAGTTCAGATCCAAGTGCATAGGTGATACAGAAGGGAGAGCAAGTAAGGGAAATGAAGGCTTTGCTGGGGAAGGCCTCCCACAAGAGGGAGATGTGATTTTAGTAAAGCTTTGGAGCTGGGGAAAGTGATGGATGGCATGGCGTAGTGGAGAGAAAACGGGCCTGGGAGTCAGAAGGTCATGGGTTCTAATCCCAGCTCCACACATGTCTGTTGTGTGACCTTGGGCAAGTCACTCCTCTTCACTGGGCCCCAGTGACCTCATCTGTAAAATGGGGATTGAGACTGTGCACCCCATGTGGGACAGTGACTGTGCCCAACCCGATTTGCTATAGGATCCACCCCACCGCTTAGTACAGTGCCTGGCACATAGTAAGTGCTTTAAGAAATAAGTTCTGGGGTCAGTGTGATAGCAGTTTGGATGGAGAGGGAATGCCCTTTTTTTAGGAACTGGGCCAGTGGAAGGAAACAGAATGAGAGGTGGCTTACTGCCCTCCTGACACAAAACTCAAATAACAGCTACCTCAAAGGTACTTAGTGATTTTAGGTTCCTCACAAAATAGAAATTTACACCCAGGTTTTAAGTCGCTGGCTTATGTTAGATAAACAAGTAAACATTAGGTTAGCAAGAATATACAGGAGTCTGATATATGGTTTGACTCACAATGTAATTTTGGTTGATCTTTCCCTGATAGAGTTCCATGTATTCATAAGACATACTATAACTTTGATCTCTAAATCACAAACATATAAGTGGTTTTTCAGCTGGCAGATTATTCCATTTGTCAAGAGAATCTCTGAAACGAGAGCATTAATCTTCATTTACAATGAGCCAATCAAGTCTCAAAGCATGAATAAGGAAATTATTCAACTTTGATCTTGGTTTTAGGAACATTTGTAATAAATAAAGGAACATCAAATGTTCTGGAAGCCCAGTTCAAAACAAAATTATTTAGATCAAATAAACAAATGAATTTTTGAGAAGCAACTGATAATTCAGACAACTTCAAAATCAATAAACAGAAATTTTGTATTTACTTCTCTTCACACCAGGTTTTTGGTATAAAAGACTAAATTTTCTATGTACTATGAAATACATAATTTCTGGTATTACTAATTGGAATCAGTTTTTCTGTAATAAAAAATCCATAAATCCTTGCTAGGTCATAAAGTATTGGATGAAGTTCCAGTTATTCTAATATTTTTTGTAATGAAAATTAATTTTAGTTTTAAAAAATCCAAATGCATTTCTAGAAAAGCTAACAGGTAAACCACTGTGCAAAAGTCTAACCAATATGCTTAGGGTGAGGTGGAATGGAGGAAATCCAATACTTCCCCATGACACTTTGATGTAACAAATCATCTTCCTGGACAGCATGTGATTTGGGGAGAGATATTTGGAAAATGACAGCAACGGCCTTGGTTAATTCCTTTTCTGCATATCTCTTTACGGTAGGGTCGGGCAAAATATAACCCGTGGGCCAGATCCACCTTGCTATGTGATTTAATCCAGTTCTAAGTGAGATCTGGGGTGCCTCAAAACCAACCACTTTTGCCTCACGTGGCTCTTATTTAACAATAATAATAATTAAGGTATTTATCAAGCACTTACTATGTGCCAGGCACTGTACTAAGCCCTGGGGTGCATACCAGCAAATCGGGTTGGGGACCATCCTATCTAGAGCTCACGGTCTCAATCCCCATTTTACAGATAAGGTAACTGAGGCCCAGAAAAGTGAAGTGACTTGCCCAAGTTCACACAGCAGACAAGTGGCAGAGCCGGAATTAGAACCCATGACCTTCCCAGGTCCATGCTCTCTCCGTTATACCATGTTATCTCACTTCATTCCAGTATCAGATAGCCACAGTTCCCTCACAGTACACTGTGACCCCAAGATCAGTGATGAGCAGAGGTTTCTATCTCAATCACTGTTGGATTTAGAGTCAGGAAGAAGCCACTGAAAGTAGAAATGACTGTACTTCTAGAGTTTAAAGCCTTCTATTGCCCTTCACTACTGACAAGCCTGCAGCCACTTAAAAAAACATGGTTAGCGTTCCTTGGGCCCCAGTAACTGTCCACCACTGCTCTATGGTGATGGGCATTAAGAATGACACACTCAGAAAGATGTGTCATCCCTTGAAAATCAAAGCCTTCCCTTAAGGCCTAGACACTATTTTTCTTACTTTCCTCACTGGAGCTATACAACTTTGTCAACTCTGGAGTCTAAGACAAGAAGTGTGTGTCTCTCTGGGCACTCTGTAAACCCCTGTAAAATATTTTTAGGTTATTTAGATTCCTTGGCATATTTTATGTCTGGAACAAACAAGGCACATTTGCAGTGGAGCAGGAATAAGACAAGCTCCATATACCTAGATTCAAGTACCATCTCAGGAGTCCTTGCGTTCTTAATTATTTAAAAGTATAAAGCAGAAATAAAGGCCCAATTTTCCAAAGATTTTACTTAACTCACAGCACTAAGATTTTCAACAATCTCTCGACTTAGTCCTAATTTTATTTGCTGCATTTGTCATCACCACTCACTCCCTAGGCCACTCCTTACGGCTCATATATTTGAGGTCCTGTTGTTCATCCCTTTAGCGTTTCATTGTTTCCTGATCCTTCTGTATTTTTTAATGGTATTTGTTAAGCACTTATGTGCCAGACACTATACTTTCTCCTTCTCCTTCAGCTTTCTCTTTCTCCTTTAGCATTTCATTGTTGCCTGTTCCTTCTTTTTTTATGGTATTTGTTATGCATTTATTGTTTGCTAGGGGCTGTACTAAGTGTTGAGATAGATACAAGATAATCAGGTTGGAAGAAGTCCATGTCCCATCTGGGGCTCACAATCTTAATCCCCATTTTACAGATGCCATAACTGAGGCAGACAGCAGTTAAGTGACTCTCCCATTGCCACCCAGTGGACAAGTGACAGAGCTGGGGGTTAGAACCCAGGTCCTTCTGCCTCCCAGACCCGTCCTTTTTCCACTAGGTCATGCTGCTTCTCTGTTATTCCCCCACCTACTTCATGAATGGGTGTTCAACAGAGTTCAAAACTGAATCCTCTTTTTTGTTTGTTTCCCTTTAGAGAACTCATCTGTACTCACAAACAACTAGTTGAGCCCTGACATCTCACTCTTATTCCAGTCCACATCTCTCTGGGTCTCCAAGTCACAAAAGGTGATCTACATTTTCCCCGATCCCAGCACTGGCCTATCAAATCCAACAAAGAGGATAGCATCACTATCCTTCTGGTCTCCCAGTTGGAAAATCATAAAAGCCTTTGATGGTAGTAATCACTGTCTGAATCCACCTCAAGCTTCTGACCATCAAGTTCAGGATTCTTCTTTACCACCCTCATACCTTCTGACCTTTTTTCCTCTTTTTTTTTAATGGTATTTGCTAAGCACTTACTTAGGGGAAGCAGCGTCGCTCAGTGGGAAGAGCCTGGGCTTCGGAGTCAGAGGTCATGGGTTAGACTCCTGGCTCTGCCACTTGTCAGCTGTGCGACTGTGGGCAAGTCACTTAACTTCTCTGTGCCTCAGTTACCTCATCTGGAAAATGGGGATTAACTGTGAGCCTCACGTGGGACAACCTGATTACCCTATATCTACCCCAGCGCTTTAGAACAGTGCTCTGCACATAGTAAGCGCTTAACAAATACCAACATTATTATGTGCCAGGACTGTACTAAGCACTGAGGCAGACACAAGTGAATTAGGTTGGTCATAGTCCCTGTCCCGCATGGGACTTCACAGTCTACACCGGAGGCAGAACAGGAAACATCCCAAGCCCAAACAAACGTCCTACCAATCTTTGTCCATATTCAATGTCCCCACCTCCAAACTACCATTCCCATCTTCCCTTCACCTCTCCAGCTCCCTCCTACCTTCCCATCCACTAATTCTTCACAGCTCTCAAGGGAACTGCCTGCCTGTTCTCAAAAATCTACCCCCCCGCCGGCATCCTGCACCTCTGACCCCGACCCCCTTCACACTTGTACCCATTCTTCTTCCCTCTTTTGACCGCCCTCCTTAGATTTGTGGGCAAAGAACATGTCTGCCAAATCTGTTATACTGTACTTTCCCAAGTGCTTAGTATAGTATTCTGCACACAGTAAGTATTCAAAAATACGCTTGATTTCAATCACTCATTTTCTGAGGGGTGGCTCTTTCCCCTCTGCATTCAAACATGCCATGTGTCACGGCATGACAATGTCATGACATTGACAATAGCATATTTGCTATTGTTTTAATGAGATGTTCTTCCCCTTGATTCTATTTATATCCATTGTTCTTGTCTGTGTGTCTCCCCCAATTAGACGGTAAGCCCGTCAAAGGGCAGGGACAGTCTCTATCTGTTACCGATCTGTACATTCCAAGCGTTTAGTACAGTGTTCTGCACATAGTAAGCACTCAATAAATACTGTTGAATGAATGAATGAATGAATGTGTCCCCTATCTTAAAACTAAACTTTCTTCTGACCTCACAACCACCCAGCTATATTCTCCCTCCTATCCTTTCTGCCCAAAGTCCTTAAGAGAGCTGTTTACAGCATGCAGCCGGTCGACTGGACCCGAGTTTCGGAATTCCCTCAAGCCCACCAGAATGAGCCAGGAGCTAGAGAGAACAAGCCGACACGCATTTTAAACTAAGAACCCTGATTTCCTTGTTTATTCTACCTACCCACAGGCCCAAAGAAAATCGCTATGGGAAAGGAATGTGTCTGTTTATTGTTAATGCTGGTATTTGTTAAGCGCTTACTATGTGCCTAGCACTGTTCTAAGCGCTGGGGTAAACACAAGGGAATCAGATTGTCCCACGTGGGGCTCACAGTCTTAATCCCCATTTTACAGATGAGGTAACTGAGGCACCGAGAAGTTAAGTGACTTGCCCAAAGTCACACAGCTGACGAATGGCCGAGCCGGGATTTGAACCCATGACCTCTGACTCCAAAGCCTGTGCTCTTTCCACTGAGCCACGCTGTTTCTCTAATATTACAATAGAGAATAATACAATTCTCCAATATTGTTATATTGGACTCTCCCAAGCACTTAGTAAAGTGCTCTGCACACAGTAAGTGCTCAATAAATACGACTGACTATTATGAAAAAGAAAAAGCAGACGGTCACTGAGGTTTTCTAACACATGAGCACTTGAGTACGGTACGTGAATATGTATCGGGTCTACTGAACCAGAGCTTCTTAAAGCCTTCTATACAGGGTCTATTTAAGAAGACGACCGCTCCACCAGGCACCCCAACTTCCTAGCTGTGCCAGAGCTACTTAAAGCCTTGCAGATCGGGTCTACTTAAAAAAAAAAAAATGACCGACCAGGTGCCCCATTTTCCAAGAAATGCCATCTCAGAGAGGGCATCCCCCAGTCAATATCGACAACTAGTTCATGTATCTTTGGATTTCATGCATGGCGGTGGCTGAACATGTCTATGGATTTATGTAGATGTAGCTGTAAACTTATGAGGAAGTGTCCAGAGTATTATGGGAGGACATAAAGGGAAGGTTTTTCTTCTGCTTTCTTTCCTATTGACATTCTGCCTCTACATTCCCTATTTCCCCCTTTCCGTTCTTGCCTTTCTCAGAAGTGTTGAACTCTCTCTTTTGATTCTGTTTGTTTTGCTCTGGCTGGATATGTCCAGGTAACTTTCTTCTTCCCCCATCTCTGTCATCCATAGGTGATCAACTAAAATGTGACCCCCGCGATACTAGTGATATGTACAACAATGAATTACAAATCTTTTCTACTACAACAAACACTTGTAAAGCCTGTGCCAAACAAAAACTCCTCACCATTGGCTTTAAAGCAGTCAATCACCTTGGCCCCTCCTAACTGCCCTCGCTAATCTCCTATTATAATCCAGCCCACACACTTCATTCTTCTAATGTTAACCTTCTCGCTGTATCTCAATTTCATGTATCTCGCCGCCGCCGACCTCTTGCCCACATCCTGCCTCTGGCCTGGAATGCCCGCCCTCCTCCTATCAGACAGATAATTGCTCTTCCCCACTTTAAAACCTTATTGAAGGCACGTGTCTCCCAAGAAGCCTTTCCTAAGTGCTCCTCTCCTCTTCTCCCACTCCCTTACGTGTCACCCTGACTTGCTCCCTTCATTCATCCTCCCTCCCAGCCCCACAGCACATATGTATATACCCATAATTTATTTATTCATTTATTTATGCATATTAATGTCTGTCTCCCCCTCTGACTGTGAACTCACTGCGGGCAGGGAATGTGTCTATTGTTGAACTGTGCTTTCCAAAGCACTTAGTACAGGGCTTTGTACAAAGTAAACACTCAATAAATAGGAGTGAATGAATGAATGCGTCACTAGTGTCATCTTTCAATCTAAATCACAGATATATAATTAATACCATTACAATGGCAAACTGCTTACTATGTTTATATTTGATGACGTAGTGGATAGAGCACAGGCCTTGGAGTCAGAAGGTCATGGCTCTTAATCCCGGCCCCGCCATTTGTCTGCAGTGTGACCTTGGGTAGGTCACTTGACTTCTCTGTGCCTCAGTTACCTAATCTGTAAAATGGGGATTGAGACTGTGAGCCCTGTGTGGGACAGAGACTGTGTCCAACCCTATTTACTTGTATAATAATAATAATAATGTTGGTATTTGTTAAGCGCTTACTATGTGACAAGCACTGTTCTAAGCACTGGAGTAGATCTAGGGTAATCAGGTTGTCCCATGTGAGGCTCACAGTCTTAATCCCCATTTTACAGATGAGGTCACTGAGGCACCGAGAAGTTAAGTGACTTGCCCAAAGTCACACAGCTGACAGGTGGTGGAGCCAGGATTAGAACCCATGACCTCTGACTCCTAAACCCGTGCTCTTTCCACTGAGCCATGCTGTATCCATTCCAGTGCTTAGTATAGTGCCTGGCACATAGTAAACACTTAACAAATACCATTATTATTATTATTTATTATTCCTGGAGAAAATAGACTCCAGTGTTACACTGAAGAAAGAAATAAAACATTTGACTCGCAAATAAACAACAAAATTCAACTGCAATTATTTGGTTTCTGAAACAAACAAAATAAGAATAGAGAGAACTAGTTCCTGAGCCTCCCATCCTTATTTAATCGCCTTGTTCCTTTCTCTCGTCGAGTTTTGCACGACCTGTTAAACTGATCACCAGAGCGGCCTTGGGCCTCAACTTGGAAGCTGGTGAATCACTGGTTAGTTTACCCACCCTTCTAAATTTTCCAGTTTCCAATTTACTGAAAAAAAAAGGTTCTAATACTGATGGACCATTTCCCAACAAGAAATCAGTTTTGGTTTGCAGTTAAAGAAATGCTACTATCTTTTGAAACAGATCCAACCTCCCAACCTGAAGGATTCAATCCAGGCATCCCAAATAAATCCGCCGAATATCGGGGGGGGGGGGGGGGGGGGGGGGAGGGAGTAAAAGATATTAAGGGGAAAAGCTGCCAGTTGAGCACTGAGCCAGGGGAAGAAAGTGCCAGCCCTACTTCAGATAGACCAATTACTCTAAAACCCAGAGACTGAATAAAATCCTTATAACTGTGTGGGGTACAGGATGTCTGGAGGAAGCGAGCCAGTAACAAAAGTCTCTGACAATGAACCATTGGGTGTTCTCAAAAAGCATACGAAAAATGTTTTGGATCACTTAAGAGAATCTCATATACGACAGAGTAATGAATTAATTACCAACATTTAGATTGATCTGTGCTTACAGTTGAAATATCTGAGCTTTAAACCATGAAACTTTCTCATTAATGACCCTGAATGAAAAGTCATGATTTATTTTTAGGACCTTATGCTATAACTACTCTTCTGGATAATTTTTTTTTCAGCTTTGAGTTTTATTTAAGCATCTTGAACTTAGTGACAAGTAATTGTTTCACTCATTTGCCCTGGAAGTTAATAATAATAATGTTGGTATTTGTTAAGTGCTTACTATGTGCAGAGCACTGTTCTAAGCGCTGGGGTAGATACAGGGTAATCAGGTTGTCCCACGTGAGGCTCACAGTTTATCTCCATTTTACAGATGAGGTAACTGAGGCACAGAGAAGTGAAGTGACTTGCCCACAGTCACACAGCTGACAAGTGGCAGAGCCAGGAGTCGAACCCATGACCTCTGACTCCGAAGCCCAGGCCCTTTCCACTGAGCCATGCTGCTTCCATGATTCATTTGCTGTGCATACACCTATCAACATTATTTTGTTGGGATAATAGCTCATGTCCCATTATCAACACGGGATGACATTTATCTCGTTCAAAATTTCAGAGAATCTCATGGCCTCCAACAACACACTTGAAATGAGGAATGTTCACAGAATGCTCACCCAAGATGAGCTGGACCAAACGCATAGTGGAAAAGAGTTGCAGCAGCTGCTGAGATATGCAAGTTTTTTGGGTGAATAACCAGCAACTAAAATCTAGTGCAAAGACCAAGGAGCTAATTAGCTATTATAAACAAAATTAATCTTTTCCACATGTTTAAGTGCATTTGGAAAAAAAAACCCTCATATTTTCAATGGTCTCAAACCTTGCCGTAGACAAGATGGAAAAATCTGATCACCAAAAAACCGTCGTGGACATAGATAAGCACGTGACACAAACATGCACATGCCACACCATCTGTCTGCTCCATTTGCCAGCTCAGATCTCGTGAGTTGGCAGAGGCTTGAAATAGTCAAACAATCTGCACGCAAGTATTTCAAAGTGGAGGATTTTCATTAATTTTAATTTCCTGCTGGCTTGCAAGGAAAAAATGAGCAATGAAATCTCCGTGGGATGTGCTCACTCCAGTTCCTGTCGCCTAAGCACCTGCATCTTAAGAAACTCCATCTGGGACAGTATCAGTTGTGTGGCCGAGGGGTTGAGGTGTGTAAGTGTCTGTGGCAGAAAGGTGTGTGAAATAACTATATAGCTAGTTCTTCCACTCCTGAAGTGTCCCTCCTAAAGAGCATATGGAGACATTTAACAATCATTCAATTAATGCAAAGCAAAGCTATGACACTATGTTTTAATGCTTCACTACATTAAAAAGACATTCTCCAGTCTTCAGATCGATGAATGCAAGCGGACAAAACATTTCTCAACTAAGAAGCATGTAGAAGAGAATCTTCGGCCAGCTTCCCTGGTAAAGGTAATCACTAAGATTTGCCTTGCTGGAGAGCAAAATTGAATTGAGAAGTCTTTTTTTTTTTTTTAAATCAATGAAGTTTTTCAACAGACATAAATGTAGCAGAATTCACAAAGATAGTTTCTAGATATTCAGTACATTAATAATAATTACAATTATTATTGCTACTATGGTATTTAAGCACCTACTGTGTAGCCAAGCCCTGCACTAAGTACTGGGGTAGATACAAGAATACCAGGTCGGACGCAGTCCCTGCCCCACACGGGCTTACAGTCTAAGAGTAGGGAGGACACGTTATGAATCTCCATTTTATAGATGAGGAAACAAAAGCAAAGACCAGTTAAGTGCCCAAGGTAACACAGCAGGCAAGAGGCAGAACCAGAATTAGAACCCAGGACCTCTGACTCCCATGTCAATGCCTGTTCCACTAGACCACACTGCTCCTTTGCATCATGAAGAAAAAGACCCTCCCATTCTGAACAATCAATTGTATTTTATGAGCATTTAACTGTGAGCAGAGCACTGTAAGCTCATTGTGGGCAGGGAATATGTCTGTTTATTGTTATACTGTACTCTCCCAAGAGCATAGTACAGAGCTCTAAACACAGTAAGCGCTCAGTAAATAGGACTGAGTGACTGACTGGAGTCCTACTATCACAGGAGTAGAATGAGTTTTTCTACATCTCTTGCAGATATTTTGTGCTGCTTCACATTTTTCATTTAAGACATCCCAGTTTACCTTGAGATATTCACCTTAAGATGTTCATCATCTCAGACTCAGGCCCAATCGCATATACGGCAAGTTGACTCCCTGGGAGAGGGATTCATTCATTCAATCATATTTACTGAGTGCTTACTGTGTGCAGAGCACTGTACTAAAGGCTTGGAAGAGCGCATTATAACAATAAGCAGACACATCCCCCACCCACAACGAGCTTACAGCCTAGAGGGACGAGCTTACAGACTAAAGGGATGAGGTCCAGAGTTGGAAAACAAGATATCTCTTTGCCTTCTTCTGGGGCACGCATTGCTATGCTTTAACCACTTCCTCAGTTGCTGTTAAGTGAGAGCCGCATCTAGACTGTAAGCTCGTTGTGGGCAGGGGATGTGTCTTTTATACCGTACTCTCCCAAATGCTTAGTACAGTGCTAGTGCTCTGCACACAGTAAGCACTCAATAAACAGGATTGACTGACTGAACACATTATTCTGGTCTTCTTCACGAATAACTGAGCAACTGGTAATCAATACGTATCAATGTGAATTTTCCAGAGATACTAGCACTGGATGTAGTAATAGGCTGGGCTTGTTAAATAAATCAGTTTGTTGTAGCTATTAATGACAGGTATGAATGTTGCTTGTTTACGAACAGCAGACCTGGGGCTGCTCCCTGGTTTGATTTCCCACGCAAAGAACTTGACAAAGAGGTCCTGAGGAAAAGACACAGTAAAACCTAGAAACGATAACACCAGACATAGAGGCATAACAAAACATGATTTTTAACCCATCCAATATATAATCATGAGCCACCTTGACAAAACTTGTAGGCCCCCAGAGTAAAAAGGCAAGTGCCTTTCTCCAAATCTGCACTATCAACTCTTCTCCAGAATGTATCATTTCTTTTCCAAAATGTTTTTCAGCCAAAAAGCAATGCCAGAAATAGCCGAAAAATGCTAATCTGTGAGCTGTCGTCTTACTGAAGTCTAGGGTACCACTTATATCATTACCGAGCAATGAACAAAATGTAAAATCTTATTTCTAATCATATCCCAATGCCCGCCTCCTCAAGAATATTAGCCTAATTAACACCATTCATTTTAAACTTACCAGCCTGATCTCCATGCCTCAACATATTCTTCAAAGAAATAAGATTTCAGTGTACATGTGCATATGGAAATGCATTTTTGTCTTCCTTACCTATCTTTGTGAACTCAGGCGCCATGATTAATTTTTTTTAAATCTGACACTACTGTGAACTAATATGGGATTTTATAACCTGTAGGTGTTTCACAGTGAATTGCTGCTGACAGCACTAATTACTTCATCACTTCTTGGTCTAAGAGCATGTTAGTTCATGTCCTTAAAAATGATTACACAGTTTTAGTAGAACTCAACAAAAACTGTTATTAGTTATAAAAAAGGTAGACATGTAACATTTCTATTGTCATAACTTCAAAAAATTTGTCACTTTAGAGTTATTATAGTTGGAAATCACTGCATTCTACCATGGGTTACAGATGGTTTTCCAACTTTTTTTCCCTATTCCAAAATCTTTAAGTTGTTCAAAATGTATTTATTTGAAAATGATTCTGTAGTTACTGGAAAACATGATCTACACATTTTCTGTTTAATACTAAACAATCTGGATATCATAGCTGTTTGGAAATAATTCGATCAAAGGCTGAAACATTATATTTGTGTTGAAATAAACAGATTTGTCTTTCACATTGTGTTTCAGATCTTGCACATAGCAAGCAAAATATTTTAAGTAGAGTTCAAAACCACTGATTTCATCAGTGAAAATAACATTTATAGGATGGCTTAATCAAACCCCCAAATTTGGTGATTATTAGTCTCATTTATCGTTTTATGATATTCATATTCAATCGTTTGCTTGAAGATATAAAAATATTGATTTTTATTGTACTTTTCCACGATACTTTTAATACGGAGCATTTCATAGAAAAGCAAAAGGCAAATGCTAAAGATTTAACAGAAAAAATATACAGATCACATTAGGTACAATGTCTCATGATGAGGAATGCCTCCTACTCTCTACATCTGCTTCACAGGTGCCAAAGACATTTCTGGCTACATTCTGTTCTAAGAAGAATTACACTGATTGCTAGGGAAGATAAAAAAGTGTTCCTCCCCTCCCCACCATTTTTGAATATAGGATATATTTTGCTTCTCCGAGATTAAACAAATGTCTGCTTTTCTTTTTTGAATGACTTCCCAGGCATAAAAGATAAGCATGAAAACAATCAGCTTTCTGATAACATTGGGGTGCGGTGGGGTTGCGGGCAGAGGTTGTTTTTGATAAACTCGGCATTATGAAAACCTCACACTTCAATCTGCACACTTTCCCCAATGTCTCATCTACTTTTTACAAAATCATAATGCATTATGCGTGTGTTGTTGGAAGAATCTTCTCTAACATCCTCAACAGCTTTTCTTCCAAAAGTCAGAGGGAAAGCACACACTAGAGGAGAATTGACTACTGATTCATCAGTCAATGGTATTTACTGAGTCACCTGTGTGCGGAGGTCGACTAAGTTGGTAGAGTACAACACAGCAGAGTAGACATGGCAGACATGTTCCTTGTCCACAAGGACCCTAGCATCTACAGGGAAGAACTTATAGCCTAACCACTCTGAAGATAACCTGCTCAGATGCCTTGGTATCTTGGGTCTCTCTTTTGTATTGTAGAATTACTGACTTCTACTCTCATCTGCAACTAAGTCCTAATAAGAGTAATTGTTATTTTTATGGTATTTGTTAAGTGCTTACTATGTGCCAGGCACTGTACTAAGCACAGGGGTGGATACAAGCAAATCGAGTAGGACATGGTCCCGTCCCACATGGGGCTCACAGTCTCAATCCCCATTTTACAGATTCGGTAGTTTAGGCCCAGAGAAGTGAAGTGACTTGTCCAACGTCACACAGCAGAAAAGAGGAAGAGTAAAGATTAGAACCCATGACCTTCTGACTCCAAGGTCCGTGCCCTATCTACTACACCATGTTGCTTCTACCTTGAATAAGGTATTACAATTGGTAGTTTTGTGATGTTCTTCTCATTCTGTCTCAATACTGGAAGGTATTCAAATAAAAATGTAGGTTAAACTACAAAATGACTTCCATCTTATAACAGGGATTCAAGCCCACACACTTCGCTCCTCTAAAGCAAACCTCACTGTGACTCCATCTCATCTATCTCACCACCAGCCCTTCGCCCACATCCTGCCTCTGGCCTGGAACGTCCTCCCTCCTCATATCCGACGGACAATTACTCCTCCTTCAAAGCCTTATGGAAGGCACAACTCCTCCAAGAGGCCTTTCCTAAGTCCTCCCATTCCTCTTCTCCTACTCCCTTCTGCGTCGCCCTGACTTGCTCCCATTGTTCTTTCCCCGCGGCCCAGGCCCACACTTACGTACACATCTGTAATTTATTTATTTCAATGTCTGTCTCCCCCTCTAGACTGTAAGCTCGCTCTGGGCAGAAACGTGAATGTGCCTGTTTACTGTTGTACTGTACTCTCCCAAGCGCTTACTACTGAACGTAGTAAGCACTCAATAAATACGATTGTATGAATTAATGAAAGGAGAAGCGATATAGGATTCCTCCAAGCTTTGAATGGAGCCAATATCGGGAGGGAAGACGGCTGGCTGATGATCCCCTTATTGTATGGGGATACTTAAGTGAAAGCCAAAGGGTGTAATCGTGGCCTTACAGGTGGAAGAATGGAGTTTGCTTGGTGGATGTCACCAAAATATGGGGGTCTTAGGACTCTGTGGGCACTATTGGACACTACCTACAATCGATCATCATCTTTCGCCTTCCCTTCAACTGAGATGCAAACAAATGCCATTTTCTTGATCTCTTGTCAAACTGATCATGATTCTCACAAGTTCTAGAACAATCTGGCAATCAGCCAGCCTAGCTAATCTCTCTTTTTTCCAACGCCTCAAATCAAGCTTCAAAAATATTGCTCCCTGCACAGGAAATAGTTTTTTGATGACAAAAAACCAAAAAGCAACCAAAACAAATTCAGGTAAGCACATTGGAAAAAACAAACAAAAACCTCATTTTATTTTCTTCTTTCCACACTGTGTGTCAGAGGATTCACTCAATTGCCCTCTATGGTATTTTGCGATATTGTAGCCTCATGTGCACTCAAATGTTGCCGAAAACTTTCTCTGTTTAGGATTTAGGATCTGGAAAGCCCCCAAATCCTCTGAAAATTACTGAGAGCTGGAATCATCAAAAAGTCACCATATAAGACAACCCTAAGCCCAGAAACCTGAAAGGAGGTGGGTTAAGGGTTTGGGGGGCGGAGGAGCTATGGAGATAATGAGTGAAGAATATTCTCAGGGGAGAGACTTCCAACTTGGGAAAAGAGCAAGGGGTCAGAGGCAAATGAGTGAAGAATGGGTTGCAGTTAAAAGAGACCTTAGAAAGAGTGAAGAATATGAAGTCGGGAGCAGAGGGTTAACAGAACCAAAAGGAAAGATGGAAACAACTGGTGTAGAACATTGAGGACAAGGTAAGGAGCTTCTAGCTATCAGGAAAGGCCTCCTTGAGGAGGAGTAATTGTAGGAAGACTTGGAAGATGCGGAGAATCGAAGTCTGCCATATCTTAAAGAGAGGGAAATCCAACCAGAAGGGATGATGTGAGCAAGAGATCAGTGACAGGACAGACAAGAACAAAGCACAGTGAATAGGTTGGCTTGAGATGGATAAAATATGCAAACTGGAGTCTAGTAGGAGAAAAGTGACGCCAGGAAGTGGGAGACAAGAGCTTGACTATCTAAGAACTGGTGGATAGGAGTTTGATGCAGAATGGGTAACCGTTGGAGGTTTTTCAGGAGCATGGAGATGTGCATAGAATAATGTTTTAGAAAAATGATCTGGGCAGCAAGGTGAAGCATGAAGTAAAGAAGGGTGAGGAAGCAGAGAGGTCTGCAATGGATAAGAAGCCCCCAATGACAAAATCAATTTTATTTATTCAGTGCTTACTGTGTGCAGAGCACTGTAGTAAGCACTTTGTTGAGTACATAATTTAACAAAAAGATCCTTTGAAGAAAGATTAAAGTAATTGCCTTCATGTACAATTAAAAAAGTAGCGTGGCCTAGTTGATAGAACACAGGCCTGGAAGTCAGAGGGCCTGGGTTCTAAATCCAGCTATGCCACTTGTCTTCTGTGTGACCTTGGGCAAGTCACTTTGTTTCTCTGTGACCCAGCACTTAGGATGGTGCTTGGCACATAGTAAGCACTTAAATACCATCATCATCATCTCAGTTACCTCAACCTGCAAAATAATGTTGGTACTTGTTAAGCGCTTACTATGTGCCGAGCACTGTTCTAAGCGCTGGGGTAGACACAGGGGAATCAGGTTGTCCCACGTGGGGCTCACAGTCTTAATCCCCATTTTACAGATGAGGGAACTGAGGCACCGAGAAGTCAAGTGACTTGCCCAAAGTCACACAGCTGACAAGTGGCCTAGCCGGGATTCGAACCCATGACCTCTGACTCCAAAGCCCGTGCTCTTTCCACTGAGCCACGCTGCTTCTTTAATGAGGATTAAGACTATGAGCCCCAAATGGGACATGGACTATGTCCAACCTGATTAGCTTGTATCTACCCCAGCACTTAGCACAGTGCCTGGCACATAGTAAGCCCTTACCAAATATCATTTTAAAAAAGTGCTCCAACCAGAGTGATGGTCATTTAGAAGGAGACAATTAAGTGATGATTAGTCTGTCCTTGGTTCAACAAAAAGCAGCTGCAATATGAACAGATTTCAGATCTTGCTGTTGGGAAATAATACAGTCAACCAGGGACCTCTGAATCTTTGATCTGTTTACTAAATTGAATATTTTGTTGATGATGATATGCTTGGTTTAGCATAGTCAAGTGCTTAGTACACTGCTCTGCACACAGTAAACACTCAATAAATAAAATTTATATACGACTGATTGAAATAGTCCATTAGCAGGAGTAGTCAATTCATTTAATCAATCAATTGTACTTATTGAGCACATACTGTGTGCAGCGCACTGTATTAAACACTTGGGAGAGTACAACATAACAGAGATGGTAGACACGCTCCCTGCCTACAGTAAGCTTACAGTTTAGAGGGGGAGACAGACACCGATATAAATAATTGAATTACACACATATACATATGTGCAGTGGGGCTGAGGTAGGGGTAAATAAAGGGTGCAAATCCCAGTACAAGAGTAACGCAGAAGGGAGTGGGAGAAGAAGAAATGAAGGCTTAGTCACGGAAGGCCTCTTGGAGAAGATGTGCTTTTAATAAGGCTTTGAAAGGTGTGTGGGGAGAGGGATCATTTGTCAGATGTGATGGTGGAGGGAGTCCTAGGCTAGAGGGAAGACACGCATGAGGGGTAGGTGGCAAGATAGATGAGACTGAGATGCAGTGAGCAGATTGTATTAGGAAATCAGGGAGGTAAAGTAGGAGGCGGGCAAGATGATTGAGGGCTTTAAAGTCAATGGTAAGGGGTTTCAGTTTCATGCAGAGATGGATGGGATCTTGAGGAGTGGGGAAACATGGACTGAACTTTTTTTAGAAAAATGATACAGGCAGCAGAGGCCAGTATAGACTGGAGTGGGGAGAGAGAGGAGACAAGGAGGTCAGCAAGATGGCTGAGGCAGTAATCCAGGCAGGACAGGATAAATGCTTGGGTTAATGTCGTAGCAGTTTGATGATAAAGGAAAGGGTGAATTTTAGCAATGTTGTGAAGGTTGAACCGACAGGATTTGGTGACAAATTGAATATGTGGGTTGAATGAGAGAGATGAGTCGAGGATAACACCGAGGTTACGGGCTTGTGAGACAAGGAGGACTGTGGTGCTGTCTACAATGATGGGAAAGTCAGGGTTTGGGTGGGAACAATTGCTATTAGTTTTCCAATACTGTGTTATCCAATAATACTTCTTTAATTTTCAACATCACTATTTATTATTATAATCCTTTTCATACTTGTTAAGCACTTAGTGTCAACCACTGTTATAAGCGCTGGGGCAGATACAAGTTGATTAAGTCGGAAGCAGCCCTTGACCTATGCGGGGCTCACAGTTTAAGTAGGAAGGAGATCAGGCATCGAATCCTCATTTTACAGATGAGGAAATTGAGGCACAGAGACTTCAAGTGACTTGCCTAAGGTCACCCAGCAGGCAAGTGTCAGAGCCAGGTCCTCTGACTCCCAAGCCCATATTCTTTCCCTTAGGTCTCACCTGACAATCAGTTTGCTTCAACGAGCCTTTCTAGATCTTAATGGAATTTATTTCACCCCTCATTAATGTCCCTCACAGTGGGCGCATAACCCACTGATAACTGCAGCAAGGTACATTTGTTTTGGAAAAATGACAGGGGGTCATTAGATACTTAATGCCTCTAATAGGTATGGAAGACTTGAAATATATATGCTAAGCCTACAGCTGTAAAATGTTGCTTAGCAGAGGTAAGATCTCTCTCGATTTTAACCAGCTGCTCTTTCCAAGAGCTTTCCTTCTCCAGAAAGTCTGCTTTTGGTAAATCCCATGACATCACTTCTATCTGGATAGCTCACGTGCAACAATCGCCATTCTCCTGTGCTTCTCGTTGTCACCTTAGTGATGTTCTACTATACAAATCTTACATCTTATCGTTACGGAAGGTTGTTGTTTTTGGTTTTGCACCATGAATTAATCTCACAAACTACGCTCTCCTGGTGAACCTCATTTGGGTGAGGTAGCAAGGTGGCTGATGCAGTAATCCAGGCGGGACAGGATAAGTGCTTGGATTAATGTCATAGCAGTTTGGACACGGACAGTATCCAAAGGGTGAGGCAAGTAGTTTATAGGCACACTCTTCTAATCCTATCTCCATTTGGGTGAGCAGTGCAACTCTCAAGAAGCTATTCAAACCCCAAAGCTGCTAGGGAAGCAGCATGGCCTAGTAGATAGAGCACAGGCCTGGGAATCAGAAGGACGTGGGTTTTAATCCCAACTCCACTACTTATCTGTTGTGTGACCTTGGGCAAATCACTTCACTTCTCTGTGCCTCAGTTCCCTCATATCTGTAAAATGGGGATTAAGCCTGTGAGCCCCATGTGGGACAGGGACTGTGTCCAACCTCTTTAGCTTCTATCTACCCCAGCACTTAGAACAGTGCTTGACACATAGGAAGTGCTTAACAAAGACCCTTATTATTATCACTAATGCAATACTTCACTCTTACCAACAGCAAACAGGAAAACACCTCGCCGAACTTTAAAGGCAACTGCTTTGAATTCTAACCTTAGATATTGACCACAGCATTGGCATATTATTACTGACCTTCCTTATGCACTTGGCAAATGCCACGGCTGGGTTTGATATGGCGTCGTATCAAAATAACTGGGCCCTCACCCTTATGAGAGATTATGCAGTCATCTTCCAAATCAGAATATTCATCTGCACTATGGGAAGACTTATAAATCTCTTTTGATGGGCAGCAGCAATGGTGCTCCTGCAGTGCTGACATTAAATTATAAAACTGAATAATTTCATCTGGTCTTCTTTAACAGTAATTTTAGTGCCTTTGATGCTTCTTCTTAGAGCCCCGAACCAAGTGTCATTAAGAATTATTCCAACAGAGGCAAGTCAGAGTTGTTTCATGCCAAAGGTTCTTCATTATTTATCGTTTTCATGAATGATTTAAAGTCTATGTGTCAGCAATCTAAATTATTAATGTTGATTTTTCTATAAAAGAAGTAAATGTATTATGCAATTCCTCTAGCCACTTGTGTTAAAGATCTCTTTCAGACCTTCAACAATGGAACCAGTTTTTTTCTGTTTTCCCACCCCTGTTTGCTACTTCTTGAGAAAAGAACAACAATAGGTATAATTTAGCATGATGAGGCTACACTGGGCAATTACGATCTTGCATTAATGTTGTCCATATGTACTTGCTAGCGGTGTACAGGAAATTGATCTAAGTGTAGGCAATTTAAGAGCTTTTAAATAAACAGAATAATAGTTATTTCCCAATGAATGATGCATTTGATTAGTCACTTATTTGATTATGAAAAACAGTTTACATTCTCAGGATCCACAAAATATACATTAATTACTCTTCTTTAAAGATCTTTATGAGGTCTGTGAAGAAATACATTATTTATGATGAAGAGTTTGATTTTGTTTAGCAGTGATTAAAGAATATGACACACTCCCCCCGTGTCTCTTAAGATTACGGGAAAAGATAGAGAGTACGCTTGAGTACCTTACACAAGGAAAAGGAGAGAAGCTTCAATGCATTTACTTTACTGATTTAGTATGTTGCCTTAATTTAGAAGAGGAATTTTATGGATTAGGTACTTCGGTTACTTTGCTTCACATCCTGCTCGCTATAAAAGGTATATTAAACAATGATGGGTTTAGGAAGGCAAATAAAATAGAAAGAAAATTCACTCTTCACCTATCACAAGACCAAGACTAGAGGACCCAGCGTTCTATTTCAATATGTACTCTACTAGGAAAATGCCATTCAAAGCACTCTAACTGAACTGGCCCCTAGCGTAGGCGATCACCATTACCTTAACTAGACACTCTAGATCGCAGGGCAGGAGATCTGCTTGTCTGTCTATCTCTCTATCCATCTTTCAGATATCCCAGATATTGCAGGCAATGGACAGGGGTAGGGAGAGAAGGGCAGGGTCCTGCAGCTACAGGTAGTTCAACTCCCTGAATCTAGCTTTGGTTTGGGGGTCCAACACCGCTTTGGGGTCGGCCTAGCAGGGAGGCAATTTAAGAACAGCAATAGTTCCACTTTTCAAACTTTAACCTCCCCGGCCTGGAGCTGGAAACTGTCAGCTTTTCTGCTCCAATCAGCCTAGTGCAGCCCTAGGCATGATAAATATTTCACTAGGGTGAAGAATTTTATGCTTCACAGTGTAAAGGTGCAATCATTTGCACATCTGGGATACTCCAAGTCAATAATCTTCTTCAATTCTGACCTTCAGAGAAGAAACTGTATTCAGATCAGGGTGAATACTAAATTTACCAGTACTTAACTTGGCAAATAATGAAGAAAATGGAAAAGTATCAGTTTCCAGCTAATTCCATTTTTAAAGCTCTGCCCCAGGCAGGAAAATTTTTTGTTACCCTATTTATTTTGTTAATGAATTGTACATTGCCTTGATTCTATTTAGTTGCCATTGTTTTTACGAGATGTTCTTCCCCTTGACTCTATTTATTGCCATTGTTCTTGTCTGTCCGTCTCCCCCGATTAGACTGTAAGCCCGTCAAACGGCAGGGACTGTCTCTATCTGTTGCCGACTTGTTCATCCCAAGCGCTTAGTACAGTGCTCTGCACATAGTAAGCGCTCAATAAATACTATTGAATGAATGAATGAATATATTTAAAACAAGACTCAGCAGAATATTTTAATGATAACAAAGTGTAAAGAGTCAATTTTGCATGTGTCTATCTTTCTTTAGAGACTGATATGAGAAAATATATTACAAGAGTATATACTGCTTGTAAAAGGTGAAAAGGCATCAGTGAAAATGTACTTACAAAGTCAAAATCTCCATCTTGAGGAACTTTCCAGTTATCAGGAAAAACATTCTTGGATATGGGGAATGGCTCATGCATATTCTGGTTGCAGTTTTCATGGCTTTTGTTCTTGAAATCCTGTTTATCAAAGTAGTCCATGAAAGATGGCCGTTGCACTTGGGGTGAAGTTGCATTTCCTTAATGAAAAAGAATATAATAAAATATAAAGTAATGTACTTTATAAACTGACAAATAAATTTGAGTTTGATCATCTTCCCAGTTCACCATACCTAACAAAAGATAACAAAAATATGCTATGGTCAAATAAACTAAAAGACAAAAGGACATTTGGAAAATGAAAGATTTTTTAATCTGGGAAATACTACAGAGCACAAGCAACATGAATTTTGGGGTCTTTTTCTGCAGAGAAACCATTCTGCCTGCTTCTGAAACAGGAGGAAGACAAAATTTAAAATTATTTTTTAAAATGTATAGTTGTGATATTATTCTCCAGTGCCAAATGCCCTGGCCTGGCCTAGAATCTGTACTTTTAAATCTTTCAAAAGTAACTTGGCCTTCCATGGAGTCTTCTTCCTGGGTTATTCACTTGGCCGTTTGCTATTCCTCCACCAAAACCTCCTTCCAAGCTTCTATTCCACCACACCTTCCCATTCTTGCTAAAATTCCTGAATCTCTGGATTCTTTCTGTTGAACCTTTTGCCCTGGTTCCAGCCTAATTCCTAAATGAACTGGCTGAGTTTATAGAGATGCCATCAAGATAACCCCAGATACTTTTATCTGCCTTACTAGAGAAAAAATTTAAATCAGAAAATTTGTAATTATGTGAATGGTCTTCAAGTCTTGAAATCACTGGTTTAACTCCTGGTCTGAGAGAATCCTGAGCTGTTGAATAGTACAATTCACCACTTACAGTATATAGTATAAAGCTAAACAGAATTTTAATCTCTAAAAAACTTAGCCAGACTGTCGAAGCATTCCATCAGGCTCTTCTCATTCTAAATACATTGTTTCAAAAATGTATTTGAACTACTGATTTCCCTATTCTACCTTCAATTCCATCTTGCTCTCCTACCTTCAATACCAAATGGTCATTTTATACATTTTGGAGGTGTGAAAAAAAATTAAAAACCTCCATCTTTTCACAGTCCTTTGGGCAGCACTTTCCTTTTTCTTCATTTTTTGCCCAAAATCAATGAAGAATCCTGTATGCTGAATTTAAAAAAAAATAGTTCAGGTGCTTCTAGGAATAGCAATTAGTCTGGCAGGGTTGTTCTTTTGTTACCTGATATAAACCTGTTAATGCTGACTGCTGTTATTTACCTAATAAGTTGAAACTCTCTTTAGCTTTAGTAATTTTTTTATCTCCTTTCTTATATAAATGGAGAGCCTGTATGTGTCCCTCTTCTGAGAACAAACATCCATATGTAAACCACATCAACTGAGGAAGGAGCAGAAAAACCCCCTGGAAAAAGACTCTCACCCCAAGGCAAGTCAAGATACAGGACCTGACTCATGATTCAAATCAATCAAAGGTATATATTGAACATTACAGTGTGAAGAACACTGTACTTAGAGCTTGGGAATGTAAATGTACAATATAATTGGTAGACACAATCCCTGTCCACAAAGAAATTACAATCTACAAGCCCTTTTTAATATATGGATGATGTGAACATGTTTAAAGGCAGAGAAGAGGAAGCTATCAAATAGTAATAGGCTGAAGATGGAGATGAAGAGAGGAAGCTAATGTTTTTTGGAGGAAAGAGGGGATGGGTCGGAGATACAAGCTGAGAGAAAAGATTTTGAAAGCAGATGATTCAGAGAGATGGCTGGAAAGGATGGGACTAGAAGGAGGTGTGAGAGGAGTCGGTCAATCATATTTATTGAGCGTTTACTGTGTGCAGAGCCCTGTACCGAGCGCTGGGGAGATTACAATATAACAATATAACAGATATGTTCCCTGTCACAATGAGCTTACAATCAAGAGGGGGAGACGGACAATGTAAATAAATAAAATTACACATATGCACATAAGTGCTGTGGGGATGGGATGAATAAAGGGAGCAAGTCAAGGGAATGCAGAAGGGAGTCAGAGTAGAGGAAAGGAAAGCTTAGTCAGGGAGGACCTCTTGAAGGAGATGTGCCTTCAATAAAGATTTGAAGGTGGGAAGTGTAATTGGTGGATATGAAGTGGGAGGGTGGGAAGCAAGAGGCAGGATAATAATAATAATAATAATAATGTTGGTATTTGTTAAGTGCTATGTGCCGAGCACTGTTCTAAGCACTGGGGTAGATACAAGGTAATCAGGTTGTCCCTTGTGGGGCTCACAGACTTCATCCCCATTTTACAGATGAGGTAACTGAGGCACACAGAAGTGAAGTGACTTGATCAAGGTCACACAGCTGACAAGCGGCGGGAGCCGGCATTAGAACCCATGACCTCTGACTCCCAAGCCCATGCTCTTTCCACAAAGCCACGCTGCTTCTCTACACTGTTCTAAGCACATGGGCAAGAGGTCAGTGGTGAGATACACGAGATCGAGGTACAGTAATTGCAATTACTTGCCAATTAATGCCAATTAATTGTGGGCTAGGTTGTAGAAGGAGAGTAGCAGGGTGACATAGGAGGCTTCAACTATCATCTCTATGCAGATGACACCCAAATCTATATATCTCCTCCCCTGTTCTCTTTCCCTCCCTCCAGGCTCGCATCTCCTCTTGCCTTCAGATCATCTCTACTTGGATGTCCTCCCACCACCTAAAACTCAACATGTCCAAGTCTGAGCTCCTTATCTTCCCTCCTAAACCCTGTACTCTCCCAAACTCTCCTTCACGGTAGACGGCACAATCATCCTTCCCTGTCTCACAAGCCCATAACCTTGGTGTCATCCTTGACTCCACTCTCTCCTTCAACCCACATATCCAATCTGTCACCAAAGCCTGCCGGTCTCATCTTCACAACATCGCCAAGATCCGCCCTTTCCTCTCCATCCAAATACCTACCCTGTTAGTACAATCACTCATCCAATTCCGAGTGGATTACTGCATTATCCTCCTTTCTGACCTCCCAGGCTCCTGCTTTCAGTTCATACTTCACTCAGCTGCCCAGATTATCTTTCTACAGAAACGTTTCTGGGCATGTCACACCCCTCCTCAAAAATCTCCAGTGGTTGCCTCTCCTCACTAATGGCTTCAAGGCTCTCCATCACCTTGTCCCTTCTTATCTCACCTTCCCTTCTCTCCTACATCCTAGCCCACACACTCCGCTTCTCTGGTGCTAAACTTTTCAGTGTGCCTCGATCTCACCTGCCTCATCGCCGACCACTGGCCCACATCCTACCTCTGGCCTGGAAAGCCCTCCCTCCTCAAATCCACCCATCATTCTTCCCCCATTCAAAGCCCTACTAAAGGCACACCTCCTCCAAGAGGCCTTCCCAAACTCAGCCCCCCTTTTCCTCAGCTCCCCCTACCTTCCATGTCACCTTGACTCACTCCCTTTGCTCTTCCCCTCCTCCCTGCTCCACAGCACCTATGTATATAACTATAATTCCATTTATTTATATTGATGCCTGTTTACTTATTTTGATGTCTGTCTTCCCCCTTTTAGACTATAAGTCCGTCGTGGTCAGGGATTGTCTCTCTTCATTGCTGTATTGTACTTTCCAAGTGCTTAGTACAGTGCTCTGCACATAGTACGTGCTCATTAAATATGACAATGAATGAATGAGTGAATGAAGGGGTAGGAAGGTGAGGTGGACATTTTGGGGAACTCAGACCTAATGGTTGCAAACCTGTCAAGGTAGTTGGCAAGATCAACATGGGCAAGAGAGGAAATAGGTGTGGGCACTATGAACTGCAAGAGTGACATAAAGGTCCAGAATAACTGGTGGGCCAATGAGGATAAGAGCCAGTGATGGAGGAGAAGGGATGTTGCTAAGGGGAAGTAAAAGACAGAAGTGTCACAAGTGAGGGTGAATTGGAAGTGAGCCTGGTGTCTGGATTTTCATCAACAGTGACCTAAACAGCATGTGCGTAGGAACACACAAAGTCTACTGAGGAGATGATTAAGGACTGGGTAAAGGTTGATGGTGTGATTTAGAGGGAAGGGAGGTGGGTGGTAAGGTGAACAATCCTGTTGGAGAAGGTGTGGAGAAACATTGAGGGCATGAATTTTGTGTATCAAAGTAAAAGATGATTGTCCAGATGAATTCAATCTTCTAAAATACAGAGACTACATAGACAAGAGAGAAGAAATAGATGTAATCAATTTAGACTACAGTAAGCATTTGATTATGTCCCCTATGTTATCATCTTTGACAAATTAGGACAAGATATTCTTGATCATAATACTGTGGATGCTTAGTTGTTTCATGTGTTGTACCTAAATGGTTCAATGCCAACGTAGGTGGAAATACCACATGGTGCTCAAAGCGACCTAAAAAAATTAGAAAAATGGACCCCCTAAAAATATGAAATTCAACAGAGGAAAGCATGATCAAATGAATCAATTGTACTTATTGAGCATTTACTGTGTGGAGAGCACTGACTAAATGCTTGGGAGAGTACAATATAACAGAGTTGGTGGACATGTTTCCAGCCTAGAAAGAGCTTTCAGTCTGAAGGGGGAGACAGACAGTAATAAAAAAAAAAAGGAAATGTTCACAAGTTCTGTAGGGCTGAGAATGGAGCGAATAAAGGGTGCAAATCCAGTGCAAGGGTCATGCAGAAGAGAGTGGGAGAAGAGGAAATGAAGTTGGGAAAGGCCTCTTGGAGGAGATGTGTTTCAGTAAGGCTTTGAAGGTGGAAAGAGTGATCATCTGTTGGCATCTGTTGAATGTGAAGGGGGAGGCAGTTCCAGGCCAGAGGCAGGACATGGGCAACAGGTCAGTGGCAAATGAGCCGAGATCAAGACACTGTGAGTAGGTTGACATTTGAGGAGCAAAGTGTGCAAGCTTAATTGTAATAGGAAATCAGAGAGGTAAGGTAGAAGACAGTATGCTGATTGCTTTAAAACCCAAAGTAATGAGTTTCTGTCTGACAAGGACACGGATGGGAAACCACTGGAGGTTCTTGAGGAGTGGGGAAACATAGACCAAACGTTTTTGTTAAAAAATGATCCGGGGAGCAGAGTGAAGTATGCACTGAAATGGGGAGAGACAGGAGGCAGGGAGGTCAGCAAGGAGACTGATGCAGTAATCAAGGTGGGATAGGATAAGTGCTTAAGTAGCAGTTTGGAAAGAGAGGAAAGGGCAGAATCTATAGCTATGTCAACTGATAGGATTTGGTGACAGATTGAATATGAGGGTTGAACGAGAGAGATGAGTCAAGGAAAATGCCAAGGATACAGGCTTGTGAGATAGGGAAGATGGAAGGGCTGTCTACAGTGATGGGAAAGACATGGGGACAATAGAGTTTGGGTGGGAAGATGAAGAGTTGTGTTTAGGACATGTTAAGTTTGAGGTGTTGGTCCTACAAAGTAATTTGGTTACAGTTTCTGGATCCCATTGCCTGCCCTATGGATTGCCAACACTAACAATGTTGAGCTATTTTTGAAGTTACTACAATCCAGTACTTGGAGCTGAACATATATTTTCCACTGCTCCTGTGACAAATTCACTGGCTTCACAAGTTTCCTCCCTCTGGCCTTTCAATTACTAAACATCCATATTCATCTTCTGAGTTCAGATTAGGCTTCTATGACAACATGTGACAATGTTGTACAATACTCAAATGAATGGTGAAAACCTAACACATCTGATTTCAGATCTATTCCTTTTAATAAAGTCCAAAAAGTAGAAGTAAAACAGGAAAAATGAGAAAAACTGAACTGCATAGAGCACGGATTAAAGACAGCAAAGAAAAATGGTTCCTTTCAAAACTATGAATTCAGGAGGGAAAAACTTATGAAAGAAAATTGCTACTACTTTGACCCAAGAAAGCAATATCAGAGGTTCATCAAAACAAATAGAAATGTCTCTGGATGCCACTTTTCACCCCTAAATTTGCTTGAATAGCAAGCTGCATTTACATGAAATGAGCCTATTTCTCCATTAAGAAAAAAATAGCACGAATTCCTCTTAGGGCTACCTACAGTATTAAAAGCGATAGTCTGGATTTTATAATTCTGCTTTAGATGTGAATAAAACTCAATCAGAATAATACAAAAATAACCATTACTTTTGTACTTGCTTACTTTCAAAATAAGCACGAAAACAGTGAAAATGCATTCTTCGTACAAAACAGAAATAACTGCATTATGGCCAGGGAATGCATCTACCAACTCTTATGTCGTACTCTCCCAAGTGTGTAGTACAGAGCTCTGCATAGACAAAGCACTCAATATATATGATTGACAGAAATAAAAATTCTGATAGCCCAAAAAAGAGAATTTTCATATTTTACTCTCTTCCCACCACCCAATTTTTTATTCTACTTTTGTAATTTACAACCAGTTACATCAAGACTTTAAACCTGGAACAAATTTTATTACATTTTCAAATTCCTTAAAATCCCTCTGGTAATACTGAATTAGACATCCATATTTTACACAATGACAATAATAAAAATGTTCATCAAAATAACTAAAACATGAGGAACTATATTTTTTTGGGGATGCAATTTTAGGGAGCTTTGTGTTAAAATCATTTGTAACATTTAACTATAAAATAAATAACACCTGAACTTGTTCCAGACAAAGCACTGCATCTGCCTCAGCAAGATCCTCTGAGGTCTCCATAAGTGAAACAGAGAAAGTACACTTAACTGAACTTTCCTCCAAGAATGACTAAAACCCTCGTATGAAGATGTAAGCACACTGTATTCCTTAGCAAGAGTTAAGGCGTGAAAATGTGAAAGATTTCATATTTTTATGAGTACTGCCTTAAACACACAAATATATCCCTTTTCCAGCTCTCAAAATAGCAATCACTGCCATCTGTGGCTGTGGTTGCCATGGCAAATACATTTTTTAAAAATCCGAGTATGCAAGATCATACAAAATTCATGTCAATTTTTTTTGAAAGCATGAATTTTGACCCAGAATGTATTTACATCTCCCATTTGTATGACACATTTGCTATTCAAAATTCCAGAGTTCCTCCATTATCTTTCTTTTTCTAGCTCAAAGAAATTACGTACCAATGAAACGTCTGCCTTTGACATTTTCAAGAAAGAAGTCTTACTTCCTTCCTGCCATACATTCCTTACAACTTAAAGAAAATAAATTACAAAGGCTTTAATATCAACAGTAAAGGTGCAACCCACTATTACCAATGATCACTTGAAGACATATTACATTTCTGAACAAATGATAAATCCTGATGAAAATTAAAAAATGATTTTTTTAAAATCCCATTTTAGCAAAATTTAATTTAGGCATAGAGAACGTGACTATAATAATACAGAGTTCTCATAACTTTTAAGTACCTGATTTTTTCACATCATTTTATTCTTCCAAAAATCTTTGATGTGGGTGTTCTGTCTGATTAAAGACGCTGAGAATAGTTCATAAATTAGTTGTTGAAAGCTACAAAGTGAATACATATGAGAGCCATAATTACAATCCAGGAGCTCCTGATGGTTACTTTTTTCCCCTCACTCCACAATTAAAGAAGGATGTTGAGAACATGGAAAGGTTCAGAAGACAGTCACAAAGATGATTACAAAGTTAGAAAATAAGATCTCTAAGGAAAAAGTGAGAGAACAATTTCTTCAGTCTGAAGATGGTTTGATATAGGTCTTCTAGATGGGTCTTTAGATAGATGAAGAACTCTTGCCAGAATATAGCAATCAGCTGTTTTCCATCTGAGGAAAACACCACGTAAAGGAGGAAGAATTTGGTTCACACTGGAGCACTGAGGGCCTTGTTTTGATAAAAGGAAGTTTCTTGATTCAGAGAGTTATTAAGGAGTTGTGGGCTGTCATCCCTGTGGGCAGAGATTGTGTCTACCAACTTTATTGTGTGGTAATTTCCCAAGCACTTAGTACTGTGCTCGGCAAACAGCACTCAAAATACACCACTGAATGATTAAGGACTGCAATGGATTACCAAGGGTGGAATAGGATCCCTTTCTTTTTAAAAGAAACCTCCTTTTAAAAAATATTTAAAAGCAGGAAAGGCTCTTATGTCTGATATGCTCTTATGTCTGATATTGTTCAGATGGGAGTTTGCTTGAAGTTAAGAAATAGACTATGTAGCAACTCAAAGTGCCTTCCAGCCAGGATTCCATGCCTCACAATCAAAGTGGTAACAGTTACCAGCAAAAAGTAATTCAATTTAGCAGTTATTCCCAGTGTATTCTGCCCTTGCCATTTTTGGAAGTTACTTTTCATCAAAATGTCAGCAACCACTACATGGCAGAAGGTGGGGATTAGGTTCCCAACCAATAAAAGAAAATCCATGCAAGAATTATGGGCAGGGCTAATGTCATTTTGACCGAACCGTGTGCACGGATGCTTGTTTTGAGCAGGTCTATCCTGAGTTGGCAAGGCTGCATTATTAAGATCACATCCTTCAGGAGGCCTTCCCTGATTAAGCCCTCTTTTCCCCAGCTCCTCCTCCCGTCTGTGTGGATGTGTGACCATCAACACTTATGTCCATATCTTTAAATTATATTAAGTATTAATTTAAAAGCATGGTCCTTTTCCCACATGAGGCTCACACTCTTATCCACATTTTACAGAAGAGGTAACTGTGGCACAGAGAAGTGACTTGTCCAAAGTCACACAGCAGGCACGTGGCAGAGCCGGGACTAGAACACAGGTCCTCTTTGACTCTCCAGGCCCGTGCTCTATCCGCTAAACCATCCTTTTTGACTCTCCAGGCCCGTGCTCTATCCTCTAAACCATCCTTTTTGACTCTCCAGGCCCGTGCTCTATCCGCTAAACTACGCAGCTTTTCCAGGAAACTCTAAGCTGGCCAGACTAGTAACTGATGCTGCCAGCATTCTTTAGGCTAAGGTGGAAGCGAAGGACATGGAGAAATTCCTTCAGTGGTATTTATTGAGAGCTCACTGTGTGTAAAGTTAACGCCAAAGCCTCTAATACCCACAGTGGGAGCTGCTTCAGCTGTCCTTCCCTGGTGTCTGTGTTTGTCAACTGGTAGAGTCTCTGCCACTCTTGGCCTGGCCTCGGTCATGGGTAGTTGAATACTTGGACGCTCTAGTGTTCTGGGCTGCTCTTCTCAAGCCTGCTGGTCCTGCCGACCGTCATCCTTCCAGCCTCAGTTTCTGTGAACCCATCTTAGGGCTTGCCGAAGAAGGTAATGGTAAACCACTTCTGTATTTTTACCAAGAAAACTCTATGGACACACCACCAGAACGATTGCAGATGGAGAGTGGGGAGTTCTGGGAGAGATGTGTCCATGGAGTCGCTATGGGTCTGAGATGACTGGACAACATAAGAGAAGACCTTAGGGCTTGTCTGCAGAAGTGTCAATGCGCGCTGATAAACACTAATTGCAGCCACCTTCTCCACCTCCTCACCTCAGCTTGTGTGAGCTCATCCTTCGGCTAAGGATGAGATGAAGGTGTGAATGAGTGCTAATCAGCAGCAACTGCTGTAAGCACCTCCTCCTCTTCCCTCCCTCATTTGGAAGACAAGGACAAAATACCTCTTCTCCCCGCTTAGACATGAACCCCATCTGGGACAGGAATGTGTCCAGATTATCTTGTTTTTACCACAGATTTTTTTTATTCATGCAATCATAGTATGTGCCGGGCACTGTACGAAGCATTGAGGAAGATCCAGAATAATCCATTTGGACACGGTCCATGTTCTTCATAGGGCTCACAAGTCTTACTAATCCCCATTTTACAGATGAGGCAACTGAGACACAGAGAAGTGAAGTAACTTGCCCAAGATTACACAGCAGACAAGTGGCAGAGCCAAGATTAGAACCTAGTTCCTTTTGATTCCCTAGCCCACTAGGCAACACTGCTTCTCTGTGCAGCATTTAGCATCTTGTCTGGCCTTAGGTAAATACGTACTAAACACCATAATTATTATTGTAAATTCCTTGAGGCTAAGGATCATATCTACTAATTTCATTCTCTCTCAAATGCTTAAATTTGTTCTGCCTACAGAACGGACCCCCTAAATATTATTTACTGATTGATTCTTACAATATGAATTTGATTAGATGTGGGGCTTTGCCTTAATGCAACCCCTACAATAGTGTATTGAATATACGGTGGGATTTATGTGACTGTATAATGGTGAGATCTTTTCCACGCGTGTAGGTGTGATTGAAAAGAAAGCTCTGGGACAGACCATTTCCATACTGGAAATGTAAAGGAACAGCTGTTTGTCACACTGGTGCTTGGATTACTTGGTATTGCATTTGAATCGATCTTTTGGTACCCAGTCTTTACAAAACCTCTGCTCATAGCGATTAAACTTTCTCCTTACACAGGCTTGAAAGTTGCATACCTCTAACCGTAACATTTGAGCTCTGGGTTTGCTTTTAAAAAGCTTCTAATAATTACCATCCCGTTCCTTAAAATATTTGTTCCCTATTTTTATGTTCTTTTTATTACCTTTAAAATACATTCCTATGGAAAATGTTAGGGATCAAAACAAATTGCAACAGGAATTAAGTATTTTATGAAATCATTCATCTCCCCTAGGGTCACCGTTCCTTAGTTTGATTGTTCATAATCTTTTCTGCTGAAGCTCTTAAAAGCCTGTTTATGATGCCATTGGCAGTGTCCTGACTGCACCTGATTTTGACTATCAACTAAACCTTAGTAGCAGTAAAGATTTCTCCTAAATTCACATAGGTTACAAGGTAGTATTAAATATTTTATAATTCATGAAGGAAATATTTAGGGTTTTTTGGGAGGGGTCGGAGAGGTGTTGATTTGTAATTTTAGATGTCAGGAACTTGCCGAGAGATTACAGATCTCTGAACTTTACCATACAGTATACACTACTCTCATAATAATAATAATAATAATAATAATAATGGCATTTGTTAAGTGCTTAGTATGTGCCAAGCACTGTTCTAACCGCTGGGGTAATTACCAGGTAATCAGGTTGTCCCATGAGGGTCCCACAGTTTTAATTCCCATTTTACAGAATTGAGGTCCAGAGAAGTGAAGTAACTTGCCCAAGGTCACACAGCAGAAAAGTGTTGGGGCCAGGAATAGAACCCATGTACTCTGCCTTCCAAGTGCGTGCTCCTACCACTAAGTCACGGTGCTTCATATAGAAGATAAGTTTGTGTCATATCATACTGCAGCACAGTGACCTGAAAGACTATTAATCAATCATTCCATGGTATTCAGTGAGTGCTTATTGTGTGGAGAGCACTGTACTAAGTTCTTAGGAGAGTATAACAGTTCGTAGAGATGTTCCCTGTCCACATTGGGCTTACAGTCTGAAGGGGGAGAAATACATTAAATAATTTATAATGTACAATTTTGAGATATAACCTGTTGTGAGGCTGAGGGTGGGGTGAATATCAAATGCCCAAAAGTCATAGATCCAAGTGCATAGACCACAGAGAGGGAAAGGGGAGTTGAAGGAAAAGAGGGAATAATCTGCTAAAGCCTCTTGGAGAAGATGTGATTTTAAGACATACTCAGATCACTGCTGGCTTGCAGAGAAAAATGCTGAACTAATGCTCCAAGCTTATATTGACCACACAATCAATAGAGCCAAAGAGGGTTCCAAATAACCAAGAGGGCTCAAAACCACCTTCAAAGCCTTATTAAAACCACATCTCCTCTGAGAAATATCTGCATTTCCCCTACACCCCTTCCCTTCTCCATCACCTTGGCAATTGGATCAGGACCCTTTAAGCACATGATATTCACCTCATCCTCAGCCCTACGTACATATCTACAGTTTATTATTAATACAGTGCTCTGCACAGAACACTCAATAAATCCGATTTATTGACTGACTGGGGAATGGGTCATTCTCTTTGATCGTTTTCACCAGGTAGCCGTCATAACCTTGGTGATAGCTTGTCAATGCCACCAAGACTAGATAAATTCAAGTAACTCAGAGAGAATAAAGGACTTGTCTTGTCTTATGCTGTCGAGTCGTCTCTGACCCATAGCCACTCCATGGACACACCTCTGCCGGAACGCCCCATTCTCCATCTACAATCCTTCTGGTAGTGCATCCACCGAGTTTTCTTGGTAAAAATATGGAAGCGGTTCACCATTAAAAACCTTCTGCGCAGTAAACCTGAGTCTCGGCCCTCAAATCTCTTCCATGTCGCTGCTGCCCAGCGCAGGCAAGTTTTGACTTGTAGCAAATTGCCTTCCAATTGCAAGCCACTGTCCAAGCTAGGGATAGAATGGGGACGCCTCTCTCTTTCTTTCTCCCTCCCATACTTGCAGCAAAACAAGGAAAATATCAACCATAGGCTGAAATTCCTCATTACTCTTGCAAAAGAATGTCTTGAAAAGTATACATTGTGACATGCAAATCAAATTAGAGGACAAACAGGAAATCAGAGAGGATACTATTGTGAAATAATCAAGGCTATGCAGAGGCATCAAACCAAAAGCTACTTGACATCACTAAAACCCATTCACACTGCCACTGCATTTTAAAAGAAGATGGTCCCAGACCTATAAAAGACAGTGGGAAAACCTGCAAAGCAACGACTTGGGCACACTCCACGCTATCCTATCAAAACCGAGTCCTCGAAACACAGAAAAACTATGAACACGTGAAGATGTGAAATTAATTTTGATACTGAAAAAATCACCCTAGCAGTCAAATGCCACAAAAAATGGTCAAGCAGATGTAAAATCTGCTGATCTCTACAAGGAGAGGAAGAGATAAACTAAGCATTCCTCAAGCCTCTCTTCAACATTTTGAAGAGTGAAGCGATATTACAGGATGACCACTTTTAAGAGAAGGATTTTACTGTGGCAACTTCCCTGGGCCTCAATTACTGCATCTGTAAAATGGAGATTAAGACTGTGAGCCCCATGTAAGACATGGACTGGGCCCAACCTGATTATCTTGAGTCTACCCCAGCACTTAGTACAGTGCCTGGCATATAGTAAGCACTTAACAAAAAAACTATTTACAAAAACAAAAAACCTTTTGTGACATCTTACTGCTCTTGCTCGCTGGCAAGATCCAAACCAGATTCTCTGTGGACCACCTAATAATCAATGGCATTTATTGAGTACTTACTATGTGCAGAGTACTGTACTAAGTGCTTGAGACAGTACAGTAGACAGAATCCCTAACAACACGTAGCTCACACACCAGGCATTATAGTAAATTACAGATATGTATGTAAGTGCTGTAGGGATAGGGTAGACCCAAATGCACACGTGACTCAAAAAGAAGGGAAACTAGTGGAAGGGCTGCAGAAGGAAGGGAAAAGGGAACTTACTCAAGAAAGGTCTCTTGGAAGAGATGTGATTTAAGCAGGGTTTTGAAGATGGGGAGAATGGTAGTCTGTCAGATATGAATGGGGAGGGAGTTCCAGGCCAGAAGGAGGATGTGGGCAAGGGTTTGGTGGGAAGATGAGTAGGTTGTCATGAGAGGAGTAAAGTGTGTATATTTGATTGTAGTAGATCAGTGTGACTAGGTAGAATGGAGAGAGCTGATTCAGTTCCTTAAAGCCATTGGAAAGGAATTTCTGTTTGTGGAGATGGATGAGCAATCACTGGAGGTTTTTAAGGAGAGGGGAGATGAAAAGCAGCGTGGCTTAGTGCAGAGAGCACGGGCTTGGGAGTCGGAGGTCATGGATTCTAATGCCAGCTCCGCTGCTTGCCAGCTATGTGACTTATAAGCAAGTCACTTACCTTTTCTGTGCCTCAGTTACCTCATCTGTAAAATCAGGATTAAGACTGTGAGCCTTATGTGGGATAACCAGATTACCTTGTATATCTATCCCAGCGCTTAGAACAGTACTTGGCATATATTAAGCGCTTAACAAGTACCAACATTATTATTATTATGACTGAGTTTTTTTTGGAAAAATGATGAGTGAAGAATGGACTGGAGAGGGGAGAGACAAGAGGTAGGGAGATTAGCGAGGAGGCTGATGCAGTAGTCAAGGTGGGAGAGTATGAGTTTAGATAAATCCCAAATCTATCACAGTGTGGCTTTAGACCACAGCAGTGCACAATAGACATGATCCACCCAGTACTGCAGATACAGGAGAAATGCAGGGAGAAGCACCAAGACCTCAATATGGTGAGCACTGTGACGTGAATTTATCTTAATTCAGGATTCTGCAAAAATGCAACCCCTCCATTAAAGGACATGTGACTCTGGATTTTCCTTCTCAACCTGTGGTTCAGGCAAAAGAGAAAAATTTTCACACAATATCTGTTTAAATTTCAGGGAAGCTGTCCTAATTAAAGTCTCTAAGAAGGACACACATCTTATAAAGTGTATAAAATCTCTGAGGTGTCACCTACCTCAGGATGATAGGAATGATAATATTTTTATTAGTATTAACAACAATAATAATAATCACAATAATTGTGGTATTTATTAAGTGCTTGCAATATGCCAAGTACTATACTAAGCATTGAGAAGATATAAAATCATCAGGTCAGATAGTCCTTGTCCACCTGAGACTCACATTCTAAATTGGAGGGAGCATAGGTATTGAATCCCCAGTTTAGAGGTGAGGAAACTGTAAGCTCATTATGAGCAGGGAACCCCGTCTACTAATTTCTCTTGAACTCTCCCAAGTGCTTAGAACAGTGCTCTGCACATAATAACCATTCAATAAATACCACTGATTGATTGATTGAAGTGATTAACCAAAGTCACACAAACAGGCAAGTGGCAGAGCCAGGATTAGCACCTAAGTCTTCTGACTCCAAGGTCTGTCCTCTTTCTCTTAGGTCATGCTATTTCCCAATTTTTCTTTTTCCAAGTTTTTTCCAAATTATCTTGGAAAAGGTTTTATCTGCACACTGATTGAGCAATTATCCACTTAAATAGCACACTGCAGAAAACCGAGTAAGTAATCCTGAAGCTAAGTGGAATTTTGGGGCCTGAATGATTGGATTAGGTTGGTTACAAATTCTAAACCATCATAATTGTTCAATGCTCTGCCTTATTTGGAAGGTACAATGCCAGATTTAAGGATTGCTTTAATGTGATAATATAACCAAGTGTTCTACACTACACCAATGTAAGAAAAGAAAGAAGAAGCACTGAAGCACTGCCTAAGGGAAAAAAAAGCACGTACTTTTCATAGTTCCATCTTCTTCTTCCTCATCCTCGCTGTTTATCACCATGGTCCCCAAGTCTGATTCCAACATGGTGCTATTATGTTCAATCATGGTTTGTGCCCCCTCACTCAATGTGCTCGTTGCCCTCATCGTGCCTGCACTTTCTGAATTTGTCTTCACCATGGTATGGGAATCCAATTCATCTTCATCCTGAAAATAAACAATGTTTTGTAAATCAGAGCACTGACAGTTAAGACCAACTCAATGAGGAGGCGAATTTGTAAGAATCCAAGATTCTTACGAGGCAGAGGAAAGCCTGTCCCTTGTTTTTCATCATCTTCATTCTAAATTGCACGCTTAATCAGTTTGTTTCATTTTATAGTGACCATGACTAATTTATCCAGGGATATTAAATCCATTTCCTAATTACTCCTAATTACAGAACTTTAAACAAATAAGCACTGAAAATATTTATAGGAGTAAGAAAAAAAGGAAAGATAGCCCACACACACACACAATTTTCAACCATCCTGTGCTCCTCTTCAGCTACCCTGAAATTCACAGAGAAGGTCATTTGCACTTCCAAGATAATGGCGCCTCTTTCCTCAAAATAATCTTTCACAAAGTCCTCTGATGGAAAATCAGTGAAATTACAGACACTTATTTTCAAAAAAGATGTTTTTTTATGGTTATAGCGCAGTAATTTATTTGCTAGCTTTACTAAACTCATTAAAAATTAAATTAACAGCAATAACATTCACTATCAAAGTATAATTATCCCCCAATTGGGACTGATCCCTAATTCAAAAGGCATTCTACTAAACAGAAATTAACTGCATAGCAGTTAAAGATCAACAATAGTACTGTACACTATGAATCAAGATTGTATGAACATGAATAATCGCTAACAGAGTCCGACAAATCACCATCAGATCATTTTGTGGACCATGTGAATTAAGGTGGCCAGGTTCCTGGGAATACAAGAGAAATGAGGCCTTGTTTCCTCAAGAGGATAAGCAGGAAAGACAGAAAGGTAGCTAGAAACATTCAAAGACAGAAAGGCAGATTGAAAGAGAAAAAAAGAGGAGGAAAGTGATCGAGAGAGAAGATGACAGAGAAAGTGACTGAAGGAGAGACAGAAAGGTGGGAGGAAAAGAGCAGGATGGTGGGAAAGGGGTAAATCAATCAATCCAATCAATCAATGGTATTTCTTGAGCACTTATTATGTGCAAAACAATGTAGTAAGCACTTGGGAGAGTACAACAGAGTTAACAGACAAGTTCCCTGCCCAAAATGAGTTTACAGTCTAGGGGTAAAGAGAAAAGAACAGATAGCCAAAGGGAATAGGGAATGAAGCAGCATGGTGGAGTGGGTAGAGCACAGGCCTGGGAGTCAGAAGGTGTCAGAAGGTCATGAGTTCTAATCCTGGTTCTTCCACTTGTCTGCTCTGTGACCTTTGGCAAGTCACTTAATTTCTCTTTGCCTCAGTTACCTCATCTGCAAAATGGGGAGTAAGACTGTGAATCCTATGTGGAAAAGGAACTGTGTCCAACCTGATTAACTTGTATCTACCCCAGCACTTAAAACAGTGCTTGGCACACAGTAAGCGCTTAAAAAATATCATAATTATTATTATTATCCATCCCAATATCCACAGACTCCGGGTAGCAGGAGCTCATCTTCATGAGGCAAGAGATTCTTGACGAAGCCCAACAACCTCAGAATGGCCACGCTATTTCCACCCGGAAAGAGCTAGAACATAGCCGTTCCACACATGGAGCTGTGGTTGCTGCTGCAATGGCGGATGGTGCCGCCAATGAGGAAGAGAGGCAAGAGGAGTAGAGAGGTTTTATTGCCTCTTTCTCCATTTATTCACTTCTCCGTAGCTGCTGCATCCCCAGTGGATGGGCCTTGCCGGAAGCATTTTGGAGCGGTGAAAAGGAAGCTCATAATCCGACACTATATCAAACCTAGAGCAGGGAACCTGGTCGCATTAAACTGAGCCCGTATTTTCAGCATCATTTTTCACAACTTTCTGAAGTCAATCTTTTTTTATTAGTTATGCTATTTGGGGATTTCATATTCGATCTTCATTATGACATTTATTGCACTATTCTTCTTAGATCTGTCATGAAAATCTGGAACATTTCATAATCTATTTGGGGTTTCAACATTATTTGTGGTTCTTCTGACTACCTATTTTTTTTTCTCCTGAAAAATGGCAAGAGGAAAACATGTTGATTCTTTGTAGAAAAAGATCTGCAGGGCAGATGGTTCACCACTGTAGGAGACAGCAAATTCCAGCAAAGACTACAATAGCAGTTTCAATCAGTGGCAGTAATGTGCCAAGAATGCAAAACAGAGAACTGATGATAATCCAGTCTATGATTCATAAAATCCATATGGAATACAAATATTTGAAAACATTATTAGGGAATTCTACTTCTTCAAGTCAGATTCAAACAGCAGAAATTTAAAGGATAAGCAGGGTGTCATTTGCCTTATTTTTTTTACCTTTGCAAATTCCACAGTTCAAGTGGTTCTTTTATGCATTCAAATAATTTTTGCAAAATTTTCATTGCATTTACACTAGCATATCACGGAAAGAATATCTTCATATCATTGAACTTCATATTGGAAAACATCAAAAGGTGAAAATGCTTCTGAGCTTTGTCTTTCCATGAGAAGAAATACATTAATACATTAAAATTGTATGCATAACAAAAGGAATGATAACTGCTACCATAAATCTCTGTGTTGTTGAATATGCAGGATAATTTTTTAAAAATTTGTTAAACGCTTACAACATGTCAAGCACCGTTCTAGGTGCTGGTGCAGGGATACAAGTTAATCAGGTCAGACAGTCCCTGTCCCACGAGGGACTCACAGTCTATAATAATAATAAGTGTGGTATTTGTTAAGCACATACTTTGTACCAGGCACTGTACTAAGCGCTGGGGTGGATATAAGCAAATCAGATTGGACAGTGATTTGGTTCACATTCTCAATCCCCATTTTAACTGTAACTGAGGCACAGAGAAGTGAAGTAACGCACCCAAGGTCGCACAGCAGAGAAGTGTCGGAGCCGGGATTAGAACCTACGGCCTTCTGACTCTCAGGCCCAAGCTGCTTCTCATACAGCATGCTTTGCACACAGTAAGCGCTCAATAAATACGATTGAATTAATGCTGCTTCTCATACGACAAGCTGTAGTATGTAGAATGCCACACTCATGAGAAATGACTACTATTGTACCAAGAAAAGTTATGAAAAGAGAGGATATTAGGAACATGGGCCATATTACTATGAAATGAGAAGCTAAAGGAAAGGAATTGAAATTGTGTTTTTGAAAACAGAAAGCGGATCAAATTTTAGAATACTACCGCTTTTCTCCTTGCAGAAATACATCATAATTGTTCTGGACAGCAATTATGTGAAGGAAAAGCTACTATGAGTGGAAAAGAAAAGGCTTAGCAACTGCTACTCTTCCTTGTGCACTGAATCCATCAGTGCTATATAATGAGATAGCAGCGTGGCTTAGTGGAAAGAGCCCGGACTTGGGAGTCAGAGGTCATGAGTTCTAATCCCTACCCTGCCACTTTCATTCATTCATTCAATTCATTCAATAGTATTGATTGAGCGTGTACTATGTGCAGGGCACTGTACTAAGCACTTGGAATGTACAATTTGGCAACAGATGAGACAATCTCTGCCCAATAAGGGCTCACAGTCTAAATGGGGGAGGCAGACAGCAAAGCAAAACAGTCAAAACAAAACAAGTAGTCAGCTGTGTGACTTTGGGCAAGTCACTTAACTTCTCTGTGCCTTCAGTTACCTCATCTGTAAAATGGGGATTAAGACTGTGAGCCCCACGTGGGACAACCTGATTACCTTGTATCAGTGCTTGGCTCATAATAAGCGCTTAACAAAAAATCATCATTATTATCTGTTACCGAATTGTACATTCTAAGCGTAGTACAGTGCTCTGCACATAGTAAGTGCTCAATAAATGCGATTGAATGAATGAATGAGATAGGCGAGATTTAGTGTTGGAGGAGTGATGTGTGTGGCTAGATGGTAGTGGGAGATCCGTGACGTAAAGTAGGAGGGGAAGAGCTGATTGAGTGCTTTAAGCCAATGGTGAGAAGTTTCCGTTTGATATGGAGGTGGATGGACAACCACTGGAGATTCTTGAGGAGTGGGGAATTCTCACCACATTTGCTTTGTTTGATAGTTTAGCACTAGGAAGAGGAGGAATAGAAAGACAGAAAAAGTTTGGAGGGACTCAAGGAGCTTAACATGAGAAGGGAATGTGTCTGCCAACTCTAGTGTACTGTACTCTCCAAAGCATTTAGTACAGTGCTCTGCATAGTAAGCACTCCATAAATACCATTGATTGAAATTTGGTGGACTCAATATAATTTTTGCAATTCAAATGATTATTTAAAATGATTAAAAGTTATTAAATTATCAAATATTAAATTATTGCTAAATTATCCCCATATCTTGACAGTTCTATCTTCACAACACTACTAAAATCTGCCCTTCCTCTCCAACCAAACTAATATTATGCAGATCCATGCACTTATATCCCACCTTGATTAATGCATATGTCTCCTTGCTGACCTCCCTGCCTCCTGCCTCTTCCCATTCCAGGACTTACTTCACTCTCCTATGTAGATCATTTTTCTTTAAAAGAAAAAGTTCAGTTCTCATCTCCCCATTCCTCAAAAACTTCCAATGGTCATCTATCTCACCCCCAACTCCTTGCCCACATCCTTCCCCTGGCCTGGAACTCCCTCCCCCTTCATATAGGGCAGATCACCATTCTCCCTTCTTTGAAAGCCTTATTAAAATCACATCTCCTCCAAGAGTTCTTCTGAGACTAAGTCCTCTTTTACTCAACTCTCTCTCTCTTCTGCATCACTAATGCACTGTACCCTTTAAGCACCTGATATTCACCCCACACCCCACCCTGTAGTATTTACGTATATATCTGTAATTTATTTTAATGTCTGTCTCCCCGTCTAGACTGCAAGTTCCTTGTGGCCAGGGAACTTGTCTACAAACTATTTTGTACTGAACTCCCCCAAGCACTTGGTAGACAGAGCTCTCTACACAGAGTGCTCAATAAACACCATTGATTGATTGATTGGTAAGTAGACTAGATAATCTCTCACAGTCCTATCCAGTTAAATAATTCACCCTGAAAACTAATGTGGAGGGTTTTATTTTGGCCAACAATTATTAATTTTAAACTCTGAACAGAATATAAAGATAATCCCACAGACTCAGATTAGGAAAGTTCTGTCTCAGTCAATCATTGAACATTTTAGCAAGCACTTGGGAGACTACAACAGAATAAGCAGATATGATCCACCCTTAAAGGAAGACCAACAATAAATTATAGGTAGGGGAACCAAGTAATCAACCCTTGAGCACTTACTGTGCACACAACACTTTACTAAACACTTGGGAGAGTACAATACAATAGAGTTAATAGAAACAATCCCTGCCCACAGAGACCTTTCAGTCTATTAGGGGAGCAACCACGTCTGAAGATATGTACGTAACTGCTGAAGGGGTAGGGTAACTAACTGATTTAGGGGGAAAGGACTCAAGTGCATAGGTGACACAGTAAGGTGGGAAACAGGGTGAGGAGATGAGAGATTAATTTAAAAAAATTAGAAAATGAGTCAAAAAATTACATTATGGAAACTGCTGGACATTGACAAAATGCTTAAATAGCTCAATCCAATTTACAACTATTTCTCATTCTCCAAAATTCCCAGAGATATAATCAGAGGGCTTAACTCCCTTCATATCTAAACCATACATACTCGACACTGGGAGTATCTGCATGCTCAATACACCAATCTTGGGTATTATCAAAGTGCCATCAGTTTAGCATTGATAATCAATAATTAAGTTCCAATCATGGAATTTTTTTGAGGGCTTACCATGTGCAGAGTACATGGGAGAGGTCAACTGCGTTGGTAGACACGATCTCTGCTTTTAAGTAACTTACAAACTAAAATAGACTTTTGTAAAAATGGTCAATCAAAGCCAATGTTCTCCTCCAACATTTAGTGAGTTAAAGTCCAGTTTTTCTGTCCCCTTGCGTTTCAAATTGTGAAATAAAAATCCAAACGTGTTCCTTCTTGAACACCAGACCATGACCATATCTTTATCTAACCGAACATCAGTGGCAAATGCAAAAGAATTGAACAAGGTAAAGGGCAAACAAATGCTTAATAGAAAAATCTATATGCCTCAAACTGCCGATTAACCTGTTCTAATCTCTCAGCAGGTGACAGCCCTAAGTGGTAGAATAAGGCAATGGAGGTGGGCATACCCAGACATTCCACAGAGAAACAAGAACCAAAGTGGACGGGAGCTGATTTAGTAATGGTTGGCAAAGCAAAGATGGGGTAATGAGATGCTGACATGAAATGGGGTGGAGATATGTAAAAGGTCCCTTTTGTTGTACACACACACACAAACATATCCCTCCGACTCCACCCCACCCCCAGAACTCTCACTCTCCTAACTTCTGAGTAATAGAGAATAAGGGTTTTAATGCTGACAAATTTGAGAAACAAATAAAAGAAACTGGGACCCATTATGAGGTATCTTGTAAACCCCCTTGTGAAAAAAATAATTGTGCCAAACATTATTTCAGTGGGAAATAAATGACTTCACTGGAAAACAAGTGGAAATAGCACAGGTTGGGAGTCAAAATCAATCAGTGATATTTATGAAGTGCTTACTGCTTGCAGAGCACTGAAGTGCTTTAAAGAGTACAAGACAATAGTGTTAGCAGACCTGATCTCTGCCCACAGGGATTTCCACAAGGAGACCCGGGTTCTTATTTTTTTAAAAAAATAAATAAATCTATTTTCTTTACACTTCTCTACAGTAGAGAAAAAAGCTAATCTTGGCTTCATCACTCATCTGCTGTGACCTTGAGCAAGTCCCTTCATTTCTCTGTGCCTCGGTTCCCTCATCTTTGATTATAAACACCATGTGGGACAAGGACTGTCTGATCTGATCTGTATCTACCCAGAACTAGGCACATAGTAAGCACTTAAATAATTGCATTATTATTATTTCAATGACCTTTCAATTACCCCTCCCTATATTTTCCAACTCCTCCCCCGCCTCCTAAGAATGTGGGCCTTCCCATCTTCCCCTTACCTAACGCCCCAAGATTTCAAGCAGCAGACGACGGGCTAAAGTTGAGACCCATGTCCTGGATCCTTCAAATGCCCAAGCTTCTGCAAGTCACTCATCACTCATTCATTCAATTGTATTTATCTGGCATTTTCATTTTATATGAAAATGTTCAGGACATGTCACCCCCCCCCTCAAAAAACTCCAGTGGTTGCCCACCCACCTCCGTATCAGACAGACTCCTCACCACTTGCTTTAAAGCCCTCCATCACCTTGCCACCTCCTACCTCACCTCGCTTCTCTCCTTCCACAACCCAGCCCGCATACTTTGTTCCTTTGTACCTTCTCACTCTGCCTTGATCTCACCTCTTTTGCCACTGACCCCTAGCCCATGTCCTGCCTCTGGCCTAGAACACCCTCCCTTCTCAAATCTGACAATTACTCTCCCCCCTTTCAAAACCTTACTGAAGGCACATCTCCTCCAAGAGGCCTTCCCAGACTAAGCCCCACTTTTCCTCCTCTCCCACTCTCTTCTGCATTGCCCTAACTCGCTACCTTTGTTCTTCACCCCTCCCAGCCCCATAGCACTTATATACATATCTGTAATTTTATTTATTTGCATTGATGTCTGTCTCCCCTCCTCTAGACTATAAGCTCATTGTGGGGAGGGAATGTTACTGTTTATTGTTGTTATACTTTCCCAAGCACTTAGTACAGTGATCTACACACAATAAGCACAATAAATACAACTCAGTGGCTGAATGAATGAATCTTAGCTCTGTTTTTCACCTGCTGGGTGACTTTAGCTGCTTAACCTCTCTGGACCTCAATCATCTCATCAGTAAAATAGAGGCTAAGATCACCAGTCTTTCCTACCTCTTGTGTGGGATAAGATCTGTATCCATATGATTATCTCATTACCCCAGCATTTAGCACAGTGCTTTGGCATATAAAGTGTTCAATAAATAACCTTTTTTTTTTTAAAAAAAAAGGTTGAGGGATGAGAAGGAGATGGCTTGAAAGCAACTGAAATAATACATGGCATATGTCACAGCAGGTAAAATTAAAGGAAGTAGTGGAAGTTAAAAAAAAAAAAAAAAAAGCCTTATAAAACTGGTTTCAACCGGACCGCCGCATCTGATCTATCTGATTTATCTGGCATTTATCAATAGTCGAAAACAGCTTAAAGGGAAAAATCTGCTTAAAGTCAGATTGAACAATTAATTTTACATAGTTGCAATTGGCTCCTTTTTGCGATGCTAATAAACTACTAGGGACAGCCTGGCCAAGTGAATCTGTCATCCTGATTGAAACACATTCTTGGCAGAGTCACAACATGTTAGAGTCAATGCACAACCAAATTATGGTAACTAGATTCCCCTCTTCTTCCACCATGTTCTATCCAAATGCCACTCTAAAAAGTCAGGTTCTGGCAAAGATGACGGCACAAAACCTGGGTTTTTACTTTAGAAGAGTCTATTACTTAAGAGAAAAATAAATTTTGTCTTTTGGGAACTTGCTGGGATTGAGTGGTGAGTAATGCTAAAGTCACATTCTAACAAACTCATTAAAATCAAGTCAGTTCTTAAAGAAAACTACCAAAAAGACCAGTTGCCTCTAAAACATGATGAAAATTAACTCTAGGTAACTTTTTCCCTAAAGTTTTGGAAGACTACCCAATAACCATAATAACGGTACTTGTTAAGCACTTACTATGTGCCAAGCATTGTTCTAAGCACTAGGGTAGATATAAATTCATCTGGTTGAACACAGTTCCTGTCCCACATGGGGCTCACATTCTTAATCCCCATTTTACTGATGAGGTAACTGAGGCCCAGAGAAATTGTGACTTGCCCAAGGTCACACAGTAAACATGTGGCAGAGCTTCTGACTCCCTGGCCTGTGCACTATCAGGTAAGCAATTCAGAGAGGATGATATAATTAGAAAACTCTTTCTGGAGCTTGATTTGGGATGGTTTCCTAATCTGAATGATCTAAAAAATTATTTGATGTGAAATTAATCAATTGATAATACAAGATGATGTGGTGTTGCATCATCCGGGAGAGTAAATGAGAGGGCAAATTAAGACACTATGCAAACTGAGTTCTAGGCCAGCTGAGAGCAATGTAAAATGCTACTACTATTGTTAACCCACTAAGGGATGATTAAGGACTGTTTAAGGATTAAGTGCCACTGAGGGCTCATTTTAGGATGGCAACTTTTCATTAAATCCTCAAGATTTACCTCCAAGTGCTGGCACAGCTTTAATACAATTCAAAGCAGACCTTCACTTCACCCAAGATCTTTTTCTATCAAGAGCTTTAAATTTAACATTTTTTTTTAAAGTATGGTAAAATATCCCATTCACTTGTGTTTCCCAGATGTACAAGAGTACAAGGCACAAGTACAAGGGTACAAACCACATTTTAATCAGCGAGTGGAAAGCGCACCACGGTTAGAGGGTCAGGAGACTTAGGTCTGCCACCTGCCTGCCATGTGACCTTGGACAAGGTAACTTAACTTCTCTGTGTGTCAGTTTCCTTGTATGAAAAATGAAGATTAAATTCCTGTTCTACCCAAATCAATTGCATTTACTGAGCGCTCAGCTGTGCAAAGGACTGTACTAAGTGCTTGGGAGAGTACAACACAACAATTTAACAGACACATTCCCTGCCCATAATGAATTTACAGTCTGGAGGGAAAGAATGACATTTTTTTTCTTCTTCTTCTTCTTCTTCTTCTTCTTCTTCTTCTTCTTCTTCTTCTTCTTCTTCTTCTTCTTCTCTCCTATCTATCGATGCCTTATAGTGGCAGGAGAGTTTGTGTCTGCTGATAAATATTAGAGCTCTGCCACAGAGGGCTACCCATAATGGAAAGGTCTAAGCCGAATCATCAGACAAAGTCACTTCACCTGTGCCGGGCAGCAGTGGCAGGAGAAAGAGTCAAAGGCGGATGATCAAGGGACCTAAACGTTGATCAAAGACAAGGACAGAGACTAAGGTTTTACTGTGCAGAAGATGATGGTAAACCACTTCCATATCATTACCAAGAAAACTCTATCAATACCCATACCAGAACTTTATCAGAAGATGACTTATGAAAGTACTGAAGAGGGTGTGACCATGGAGGTGCTATAGGTCGGGAACGACTCAACGGCATTTTAAGATCCTTGCTTGGGAAATCTCCGACTGGGACTCATCCCCTATTCTGATGAAGCTAATCTTGGCTTCATCACTCATCTGCTGTGACCTTGAGCAAGTCCCTTCATTTCTCTGTGCCTCGGTTCCCTCATCTTTGATTATAAACACCATGTGGGACAAGGACTGTCTGATCTGATCTGTATCTACCCAGAACTAGGCACATAGTAAGCACTTAACAAATAATTGCATTATTATTATTTCAATGACCTTTCAATTACCCCTCCCTATATTTTCCAACTCCTCCCCCGCCTCCTAAGAATGTGGGCCTTCCCATCTTCCCCTTACCTAACGCCCCAAGATTTCAAGCAGCAGACGACGGGCTAAAGTTGAGACCCATGTCCTGGATCCTTCAAATGCCCAAGCTTCTGCAAGTCACTCATCACTCATTCATTCAATTGTATTTATTGAGTGCTTGCTGTGTGCAGGGCACTGTATTAAGCACTTGAGAGAGGACAATACAACAATAAACAGACACATTTCCTGTCCACAACAAGCTTACAGTCTGGGGGCCAACATCTACCGCTTAGGGAGGTTGAACTCCTCTCCTTTCTCACATGGCAGGAGCCAACTTCTGCCTCAGAGAGCACAGAATAGGAAGCACACTGGCCTTCCATCATTAAAAACACTGGGAAGACCATGGTCATTTCTCACCAAGGACTGTTTGGCCCGGGGCAGTGAGGCTCTAGAGGCTACTTCCTCCAAATATTATTTAACTGATACTTTTATTTTTTAATATTAACTTTTTTCATTGAGTTGGCATTTTCACCCCCTGCCCCAGCCCCACAGTATCTATGTATACATATGTAATTTATTTATATTAACATCTGTCTCCCCCCGCTCTAGACTGTAAATTCATTGTGGGTGAGGAATGTGTCTCTTTATTGTTGCACTGTACTCTCCCATGTGCTTGGTACAGCGCACTGCACACATTAAGCGCTCAATAAATGACTGAACGAATGAATGAATGGCTGCATCCATCCTCATCCACTTAGATGAAATATTTCTGGTGAGTCAGAGATTATGTCCATTTATTTTTTCTTATAATTATCCTGGCTCTTAGAAGAACACTGCATTATCCACTGTAAGCACTTCATAAATGCTAGTAAGTGCAGTTTCTTTTGTCCCGAGGTCTCCTAAGGAAGCCAAACTTTCAGCTTTTGCTCTAGACTGTGTTAACAGGCCACAGTGAATAATGAATTGCTCTCGCTAGGGAAAGCAAAAAGTAACAGCTGCAGGGAATGCAGTGTGATTCAAAAGTGAATCAGAGACAGACGAGTGGATGATCTTGCCCTCCTACTCTCTCCTTTCATTTCAGGGTCCAACAGGAACACAGCTCTCAGAGATGACAAAGGACAAATGCCACTGCTGAAATCCCTAGAAGTCTGAGCAAAACCTATGTGCAGGTTCTTGCTTGGGAAATCTCAGATTGGGATTCATCCCCTATTCTCGGCAGAACGCTCCATCTTTATCAATACACAGCGCTCAGTAAACAGGCATACAGACACAACCCAAGGAAGCACATACTGTAAGTGAGCAGTGTAGCCTCGTGGACAGAGCATGGGCTGGGCTAATCCCGGCTTCATTACCCATCTGCTGTGTGACCTTGAGCAAGTCCCTTCGTTTCTCCGTGCCTCGGTTACCTCATCTGTAAAATGGGGGTTAACATTGTGAGTACTGTGTGGAACGCGGGCTGTGTCCAATCTGATTACCTTGTACCTACTCAAGTGCTTAGAGCAGTGAGTGACATGTGGCAAGTGCTTAACCAAGACCATATAAAAAAATAAATAGGCACAAAGTGATTTAAGAGTGTTGGAACAATGGTCCTATCATTCAATCAATCCTATTTTTGAGCGGCTTACCGTGTGCAGACCACTGTACTAAGCACTTGAGAGAGTTCAATAGAACAATAAACAGACACATTCCCTGCCCACAATGAGTTTATAGTCTTGGGGGGGGGGGGGAATCAGGAAGGAATCAAAACAGGGACATAATTTTACTTGTTCTTTGAAATGAGGAAAAATTGAGTACTAATAACTTGGGAAATAATTCCTTTCAAGGTGAAAAACAAAAACTGCAATGGCTTTTTAATAGAATATACTTGAGAACCTGTAGGAAAGTAGTTCTAAAAGTTAATTTTTTAAAAAAGGTTTTTCAAGATGCAAGATTAAGGGTTGCAAGACTTCTAAAACCACCATTGATTTGAATCTCTATTACATTTGTTTGTTATCTCTAAACATGCTTTTAAACCTATTTTATTTTTGGAGGGGGAGAAGGAAAGAGTAAGGCAAGCATATTTTTCAAGCCCTTCTCTAAGATGCTCACAAAGATAACAATGATGATGATGGTGAAAAATCAGGCTTGAAATTCCTTCCACTGCTTGCTCTTTTCTGGCATTTGGAAAGTCCAGTCTGAATCTCCAGAGAAAACCTGGGCCAAGCAATTTTTTTTCTAAGGCAAGTGACTGGGCCTTGTTTATTTCACTTGAGGTATTATGAGGAAGCTGAAGACTAATTGCTTTCTGCACCTAAGATTAAGGGTCTTAACTTTTGGCTAGCAGGAGCTAATCAGAGCTGCAAGATTGGCTACAAGAGATCCTAAGAGTGATGTACGAGATGGCGATGGCTCAGGAATAGTGATAGCATTTAGTAAGTGCTTACTATTTGCCAAATGCTGGGGTACATATAGGATTTTTTAAATTTTTTTTTGGTATTTGCTAAGCATCAACTATGTACCAAGCACTGTTCTTATGTGCTGGGGTAGATACACACTAATTGGACACAATCCATGTCCCGCATGGGGCTCACAGTCTAAGTGGGAAGGAGAAAAAGATAACCAGATCCTGTCCCTGTCTCACACAGGGCTTAAAGCCTAAGAGAGAGAGAGAAAGAGAAGATATTGTATCCCTATTTTACAGATGAGGAAACAGAAGCCCTGAGAATTTATTAATAATAAGAATAATAATGCTGGTATTTGTTAAGTGCTTACTATGTTCAGAGCACTGTCCTAAGCGCTGAAGTTGATACAGGGTAATCAAGTTGTCCCAGGTGAGGCTCACAGTTAATCCCCATTTTACAGATGAGGGAATTTAGGCCCAGAGAAATGAAGTGACTTGCCCACAGTCACACAGCTGACAAGTGGCAGAGCTGGGATTCGAACCCATGACCTCTGACTCCGAAGCTCGGGCTCTTTCCACTGAGCCATGCTGTTTCCCAAAAGGAACCAGAATTAGAAACCACAATTCCTGACTCCCAGGCCTGGGCTTTTTCCTTTAGGCTATGCTGCTCTTGCTGCCCCTTGAGAAAAAAAAAAGAAACTGTAGGTGGCAAATAGATTAGAATCTGCCATTTCCCCCAAATTGCCAATCCCTGAAATAGAAGAAGAATAAGAAGAAATTCACTTGAAACCCAGACATGATTGAGAGTTGCTTGAGTTGCTAGAGAAGCAGCGTGGCTCAGTGGAAAGAGCATGGGCTTTGGAGTCAGAGGTCTTGAGTTCGATTCCCAGCTCTGCCATTTGTCAGCTGTGTGACTTCGGGCAAGTCACTTCACTTCTCTGTGCCTCAGTTACCTCATCTGTAAAATGGGGATGAAGACTGTGAGCCCCACGTGGGACAACCTGATTCCCCTGTGTCTACCCCAGCGCTTAGAACAGTGCTCTGCACATAGTAAGTGCTTAACAAATACCAACATGATGATTGAGTGTTATTACCATACTGGATTGGCTATTAACCTGTAATAAAGAAATTAGAAACTGAGACTGATTCCACCCTACCCAGTTCCTGGATGTCAAGAGGCAAGAAAATGAAGACTAAGCTTTCTTTGGATTCCTGAAAAAATGCTCCCTTCTAAGTCTGGGCAGACAAACTCTGATAACTCTGACAAACACTTATCTTCTATACTATTTTTCCCGCTAAGAAAATACAACATGGATCTCATTCAATCAATTTGCTGGTTCACTGACCACCTCAAAGCTAATGAAGTTTCAAACACATTTATAAGACACAAGAACCGATTTCTGACAAACACTGCTCTTTTGGATGTTACCTGGCATCCAAATCTGTAGGAAGGAGTTTTTGCAGGATTTCAAAGATGGCTGGATGGAGAACTCAATAAATCTTCAGCCTTGTGCTAATACCCTTTTTCTGAACAAAAGATGATTTTGCTTCCAGAGGGACCAATGAAGCTTCAGTAGAGTGAATTGATCGATCAGTAGCTATTGAGAAGCAGCGTGGCTCAGTGGAAAGAGTCCGGGCTTGGGAGTCAGAGGTAATGGGTTCGAATCCCGGGCTCTGACACTTGTCAGCTGTGTGACTGTGGGCAAGTCACTTAACTTCTCTGTGCCTCAGTGATCTTATCTGTAAAACGGGGATTAACTGTGAGCCTCACGTGGGACAACCTGATTCCCCTGAATCTCCCCCGGTGCTTAGAACAGTGCTCTGCATATAGTAAGCGTTTAACAAATACCAACAAATAGCAACATTATTATTACCCTGTATCTACCCCAGCGCTTAGAACAGTGTTCTGCACATAGTAAGCACTTAACCAATACCAATAATAATATCAGTGGAAATTCCTGAGCACTTACTGTGTGCTGAGCATTGTATTAAGTGCTTGGGAAAATACAATGCAACAGAGACCTAATCAAAAAGTCAAGGAAATCTTAACCATGAATTTGCCTTTTCCTCTCATACCCAAAGTTAGTCAAAGGACCAACAAAGATCAGGAAACTAACACAGAATAACAGTGGAAAGAGCCTGGGCTTCAGAGTCAGAGGTCATGGGTTCAACTCCCGGCTCTGCCACTTGTCAGCTGCGTGACTGTGGGCAAGCCTAGATTAGACTGTAAGCCCGTCGATTAGACTGTAAGCCGTCAAAGGGCAGGGGCTGTCTCTATCTGTTGCCGACTTGTTCATTCCAAGCGCTCAGGACAGTGCTCTGCACATAGTAAGCGCTCAATAAATACTACTGAATGAATGAATGAAAAGTCACTTAACTTCTCTGTGCCTCAGTTACCTCATCTGTAAAATGGGGATTAACTGTGAGCCTCACGTGGGACAACCTGATTACCCTGTATCTACTCAGCGCTTAGAACAGTGCTCTGCACATAGCAAGCGCTTAACAAATACCAACGTTATTATTCTTTTTTAAAATGTCAAAGCCTGGGGATCCGTTTTGTTTCAATTCACTGAGACACCACTAGAGGGCACCAGAGACAGTCGACTAAATGTGTTTCATTAAATGAAGATTTATGCTCTGATGAAATTTAATGCCTCACTGAATTATTACATTAACTAACACCTATCTGCGCCTTTCACAAATACTGCAATGGATATCACTATCTCTTGAGAAAGAGCCGTTCTCTAAAAAACCTTGCCCTTTCGCGAAGGAACACTACATGGTCACGTTTTTAAGCTTGTCCCATGGCTACATTTAAACTGATTTTGCCAAAAAGCCAGAGTTTTCTATAACTTTACTTTTGTATACTTCGAGATCAAATGCAGGTCAGCATACCAGCAAGTATTTAAAATAGCCTTCCAAAGAAACTGCTTTCTTCTTTTTGTGTTACAAATGGATCGGGCTAACGATGCCGACGATACAATTTAGCTCAAATCCATCACACTGTTGGTAGACGAGTTATTCATTTTATATTTTCTGTTTTAAAATCTGGCTCTTCCTAACATGCCGACTCACTAAGAAAATTCCATCCACAACATGCAATACAACAAAGAATCTCCACAACTGTGGTTTTCGACTGGTTTATTATCCACAGTATTTATTATTTGCAGGTTTTTCCTAACATCCAATTAGTTCTGCCTTAAATTGTGATGCAACTGAAATGCAGAGGAGGCCAAAAAATGTAGCAATTTGTCACGCACTTTGGCTAATTCATTGCTTGCAGGCATATGTACAAGTCAACATCTTCTTAATTCATTTTTAACTCCAAGTGCATTCAGTGCTGATGATATACACGCAGAACTAACTCTGCTATCAACAGTTTCGGAGGCAATGCATACATTAATTCTATTCTAAGAGGTAATACATCAGCCTGACGTGAAAACCAAAATTAAAATGGTAGTGTTGGGAAAAAAAGCAACTTTTAAATTCAAAGTATAGGGAGAAAATTGAAAGAAAAGCACGCTAAATTCTAGCATTCCGAGAGTTTCCAGTACATGGTCTGGCTAGAACGTTGTTAAAGAATTAGGAGATGTTCTTCAACAATGCCCGTCTGTTTGGATACGGTGCAATGTGGTGCTGGAAGAAACTGATGCGTGCGAGTGTGAGGTGTTGGAATGAGTGTGTGTCACCACTGGGGTTTTAACTTAATGTGGGGTTTTGTACGAATGTGATCCCTGAGTTGTGGATTTGCAAAATTCCATCCTGTGGACGAAGTGACTTTTGTGTGGGCTTGTTTTTAAATTAGGATTTTACTCTTCCAAGGCTATGCTTCCCACAATAGACCGTGAAGATCAAGATTAATGCTTTGAAAGCAAATCTGATAAGCAGAATTGTAAACTTCTCTCTCTCAAGTGGTTCGATAAATCCCCAATCCATCAGTCAATAGTAATAATGGAGAAAGTACTGTGTGCAGGCCATTGTACTACGAGCTTGTAGGAGTACGAGGTAAACCCTCAATGAAGCAGAGAGACAGATACTAAAATAAATTATAGGTTAGGAGGATCATTAAGCAAACCTTTAAAAAAAGCACACTGGTTAAAATGTCAGACATTTCATTAAACTTCAAAAGAGTAAATACAAGCGCTTAATACAGTGCTCTGCGCATAGTAAGCGCTCAATAAATACTATTGAATGAATTTTCAGTAGACGGGTAAGTGGGTCATTTAAATGATTTGGTAATAATAATAATGGTGGTATTTGTTAAGTGCTTACTATATGCCAGGCACTTTATTAAGGGCTGAGGTGGATGCTAGCAAATCGATTTGGGCACAGTCCCTGCACTCATTCAAATGTATTTTTTGAGTGCTTACTGTGTGTCTTCTACTCTCTGACAAAAGCCAGCAATAATAATGATAATAATAATAATTAGGGTATTTGTTCAGTGCTTACTATGTCCCAGGCACTGTACTAAGTGCTGGGGTAGATAGAAGCAGCGTGGCTTAGTGGAAAAAGCACGAGCTTGGGAGTCAGAGGTCGTGGGTTCTAATCCTGGCTCCACCCCTTCTCAGCTGTGTGACCTTGGGCAAGTAACTTCCCTTCCCTGTGCCTTAGTTACCTTATCTGCAAAATGGAGATTAAGACTGTGAGTCCCATGTGGGACAACCTGATCACCTTGTATCCTCTCCAGCGCTTAGAACAGTGCTTTGTACATAGTAAGCGCTTAACAAATGTCATCATTATTATTATTACTCTTCCTATTTTACATGGAGAAGTAAAGTGACCTGCCCAAGGTCACACAGCACACAAGAAGCGTAGCTAGGATTAGAACCCATGACCTTCTGACTCCCAGGCCCATGCTCTATCCACTATCTATCACTAGGCCATACTGCTTTTCCTCTCTTCCCTTCCTCCCCTCCCTTCACCTTCTCCCTCTCTCTTTTCTTTTTCCCACCCCCACTGCCAGCAACAGCTGTTGCTATGAAGCAACCGTGTGTCACAATGATTTCATTACACTGTACTGTGTACAGTGTGATGCAATAATGCCATGTCACAGGAAGGGATATAAATTATAAAGCGACTTGAGCACTCTTTGCTCAAAGGTTTCATTCTGTTTGACTGCTGCAAAGGAAAAAAAACGTTGTCAGCCCCTAGTTCAAAAAAATCGTGTAAATTTCTTGGTACTGTTACCTGCACTTTTCCTACGTAAGACGTGCAGCAGTGATGACGCCACTTAGCCACATTTTGGTGTGAAGGCAGATGGTGATTCTGTGGGCGTTCAGCCGATAATCTATGAGTACTCTCTGGCTGGGATCTTGCCAGCAATGGTTAGTGATGAGCTAATTGACTCACTCTGATTTTTCATCTTTCTTCTTGAAGTGGGTGATGGTGGGGGCATTTTTCAGAACCTGCTACATTTCCTCAGTGTTCCATATGTTGAGGAAGAGCTTGTCTAAGTACCTAAGCAGAATATGGCCTCCACACTTGTGGATTTTAGCAGGTCCATTCCACAGAAACTGCCGTAAGGTCACCGATGACCTCCTCTTTGTCAAATCCAATAGCCAGTCTCCCTCTTAATCCTCCTCAACGTCACAGATGCTTTCGATGTTATGGACCACCCCCCTCTCCTGGAAACATTATCTAACCTTGGCTTCACTGACACTGTCCTCTCCTGGCTCCCATCCTCTCTGGCTACTTCTTCTCAGTCTCTTTCGCCGGATCCTCCTCCGCCTCCCACTCTTCAACTTCTCAAGGTTCAATTTTGGGTCCCCTTCTATTCCCCACCTACACCCGCTTCCTTGGAGAACTCATGCTCTCCTGTGACTTTACCTACCATCTCTACCTAGATGGTTCTGAAATCTGCATCTTCAGCCCTGAGCTCTCTCCTTCACTATAGTCTCACATTTTCTACTGCCTTCAAGATATCACTACTTGGATAGCAGCAGCAGAAACAGATTGGCGTAGTGTATAGAATATAGACCCGGGAGTCAGAAGGTCATGGGTTCTAATCCCAGCTCTGCCACTTGTCTACTACGTGACCCTGTGCAAGTCACTTCACTTCTCTGGGCCTGCTTCCTCATCTGTAAAATGAGGATTGAGACTGTGAGCCCCACGTGGGACATGGACTGTGTCCAACCCAATTTGCTTGTATCCAGCCCAGCGCTTAGTATAGTGCCTGGCACATAGTAAGCACTTAACAAATACCATTATTATTATATTCCACTGACACCTCAAGCTTAACATATCCAAAACAGAACTCATCATCTGCTAAGCCCCCTTTCCCCCATTTCCCTCTGCTCCTCCCCATCTCCCTTCCCCTCAGCACTGTGCTCATTTGCTCATTTGTATATGTCTTTATTACCCTATTTATTTTGTAAATGAGGTGTACATCCCCTTGATTCTATTAATTGCTATTGTTTTTGTCTGTCTCCCCCACTTAGACTGTAAGCCCGTCAATGGGCAGGGATTGTCTCTATCTGTTGCTGAACTGTACATTCCAAGCACTTAGTACAGTGCTCTGCACATAGTAAGCGCTCAATAAATGCTATTCAATGAATGAATGAATCTTCCTACCCAAATCCTGCCTTTCCCTGTTTCTTTTTTTCATCATGTTAACACCTCCTCCATCCTCCCTGTCTCTCCTGGCTGTAACCTCGGCATTACCCTCCAGTCGACTCTCTCATTCAACCACATATTCAACCACCATATCCTGTCAGTTTGACCTTCCCAATAGCTACAGAATCTGTTCTTTCCTCTCCAAACTGCCACCATGCTGATCGAAGCACTTATATCTCACTCTGACTACTGCATCAGTTTCCTCGCTGACTTCCCTGCCTTCTGATTCTCTCCAATCAAGTCCATACTCTGCTCTACTGCCTGGATCAGTTTTCTAAAATGGCTGGCATTCACCTTTGCATCAAACAGAAACTTCTCCCCATTGACTTTAAAGCCCTTCAATCGGCTCTTCCCCTCCTACTTTCCCCTCCTCCTGCTGATCTACTGTAACCAAATCCACTCACTTGGCTCCTCTAACATCAACCTACTTGCTGTACCCCGATCTCATTTGTCTCTCTGCTGAACCCTTGCTCTGGCTTGGGAACTCCCTCTCTCTTCTTATCTGACAGATCGCTTCGCTCCCCACCTTCGAAGCCCTATTAGAATCACACCTTCTCCAAAAGGCCTTCCCCAAATAAGCCCTCATTTCCCCCAATCCACCTACACACTTTGATCTGTACCTCTTAAACACAATATTCAGCTCATCCCAAGCACTACCAGGCACTTGATATTCACCCCGTCCTGAGTCCTATAGCACTTTTGAACATCTCTGTAATTTAGCTGAATAACTGTACCCCACTCTAGACTGCAAACTCCTGTACACTATGTTGTATTTTACTCGCCCAGGAGCTCTGCTCTATCTTCTATCTTTGATCTATTTTCCCTATCTGTACTTTATTTCATTGTCTTGCCCTCGGACCCCTCAGGGTCACACCTGGAGAGTTTCCAGTACTCTACAAGTCTTGACTATGGGAGGGAGAGTGAAGCAGAGACCTGCCCGTTCCGTTCCTAGCTTGGACAGTGGCTGGTGGCAGGCAATCTGCTACAAGTCAAAACTCACCATTGCTGGGCAGCAACGGCATAGAGATTCGAGGACGGACATTCAAGTTTATTGTGCAGAAGGAGGCAATGGTAAACCACTTCCACATTTTGACCAAGAAAACTCTCTAAATACACTACAAGAACGATGGCAGATGGAGGTGGGGCATTCTGGGAGAGCTGTATCCATGGTGTCACTGTGAATCAGACACGACTCGACAGCATAAGACAAAACAAATCTCTCCCTCTAGACTATCAGCTCCTTGCGGACAGGGAACGTGTCTCCCAACTCTACTAAAATGAACTCTCCCAAAAGCTTAATACAGTGATTGGCACATAGTAAGAGATCAATAAATAGCACTGGCTGTTTGGGTACATCTGCCACTAGGATTAGACGTTTTTCCATTTTTCATGGCTCTGACTGCTCAAGCTTATATTTGTAGATCCTGGAAGGTTCAGTATTACATGCAAGACCTCATCTTCAATAGTAGAAGGCATGATGAGGAAAACACTGAAAATGTTCTTGTCATCTCTCCAAGATGTTTTCCTTGTCTGGGCTGAAACTGGGGTAATTTTCACTCTTCAGAGGTACCATGATCATCAATCAATCACTCTTACTACTACTACTAATAATAATAATGGTATTGTTAAGCACTTACTATGTGTCTGGAAGTGTACTAAGCACTGCTGTGGATACAAGCAAATCGGGTTGGACACAGTCCTTATACCACATGGGCTCACAGTCTCAATCCTGTTTTACAAATGAGGTAAGTGAGGCACAGAGAAGTGAAGTGACTTGCCCGAGGTCACACAGAAGATAAGTGGTTGAGCCGGGATTAGAATTTATGACCTTCTGATTCCCAGGCCCGTGCTCTATACACTGTTATGCAGCTTCTATGCTATTTATTGAGCACTTACTGCGTGCAGAGCACCATACTAAGCGCTTGGGAGAGTACCATGATGGCTGGACCAGGGCCAAACAATGTCCTGAGTAACCGCGTAGGAACCCAGAGTCCTAATCATTACCTAACACGCCTAATCAAGTCAATCAACTGTATTAACTAAACACCTGTTGTGTGCAGAGAGGTGTACTGTTAACCTGGGACAGTTCAATAGAAGTAAAATCAATCAATCGATCATTAGGTGAGTGCTTAATGGGTGCAGAGTTCTCTACTTAGCTCTTGGGCGAGTAAAATACAACATAGTACACAGGAGCTTGCAGTCTAGAGTGGGGTACAGTTATTCAACTAAATTACACAGATGTTCAAAAGTGCTATAGGGCTCAGGACGGGGTGAATATCAAGTGCCTGAAGGGTACCGAGCCAAGAGCAGAGGTGACGTAGACGGAGTAGGGGAAATGAAGGCTTCTTGGAGGAGGTGTGATTTTAATAAGGCTTTGAAGGTGGGGAGAATAACAGCGTGCTGATTATGAGGGGGAAAGAGTTTCAGCCAGAGGCAGGATATGGGCGAGAGATTGGTGGTGATTAAAAAGATCAAGGTACAGTGAGTAGGGTGGCATTAGAAGAGCAACGTGAGTAGGTGGGCAGGCCTGGAACACCCTGCCCAATTATCAGACGGACAACTGCTTTGTCCCTTTCAAAGTCTTACGGAAGGCACATCTCCTCCAAGAAGCCTTCCCTGACTAAGCCCTCTTCTCCTCTTCTCCCACTCCCTTCTGTGTCGCTCTGACTTGCTCCCTTCATTCCTCCCCACTACCAGGCCCTTGGAGCTTATGTGTGTGTGTGTGTGTGTATATATATATGTATATTTATATACTTATGCATATTAATGTCTGCTACACCTCTAGATTGTGAGTTTGCTGTCAGCAAGGAATGCGTCTATTACATTATACTCTCCCAAGTGCTTAGTACAGTGCTTTGAATAAAGTAAGTGTTCAGTAAACATGATTGATTGTTTGACAGTAGGTAGACAGTGAGGTAAAATAGGAAGGGACAAGGTGATGGAATAATTAAATAAGGTATGGCCCCAGCCCTCAAGGAGTTTATGGTAAAAGGAGAAATATAACCAACATTTAAAACCCAAAAAAAAGGGCCAAATACTTATTTACAACTTTAAGTGTTTTCATATTTAGGAATTAAAACTCTATTCTCCTATTTGAAGTAGTAGGGTAGAATGAAAATAGGTGAGAGGGGTTGTGTCCATTTAACTCTGGAAAGCTTCCAATAATGCGCTAGGTGTATTTAGGCCTTTAATAAATGTGATTCGATGATTAGTTCCATAAAATAGTAATTCTGGTGAACAAGTAAGATTTAGCTTTTTATGGATCACCCAGTTGCTTACTGATTGCACAATATAAATGGAAATACACTTGAGTTTTACAGATCGTTCATTCCCTACAAGCTCCAATTAACTTAATATTTGGGTATAGTTCACACAAACTGCCAAACTAAGTTTTTTTTTTATTTTCATAATACTGCTTTCCAATCTTAGAATCAAATTCAAATCACAGTTCAAAACATGAAGATAATATATTTGCCAGATTTAATAACTTTATATATATATATATGTATAAGGATTAATCCATAAAATATTCTGCTTGCAATTTTTGCTTAATTTTAAAAATCTGCACAATTATCTCTGCAATCATCAGAACATGTCAGTTTGTCAGAAAGTATTCTCATCACTCCAAGCTCTTCCTAAAGCATATAAAAAATAAATTTGGAGAGCACTCTTTCCCATCATATTTCATATCTTTCTTCACTAAAAAGGGCTAAAGGTGTTTGTTTAAATAGCTTTCTGAGGTAGAGGTGTGAAGTGCTATATTTTTAAAGAATAACATCTTTTGAAATATTACCATATACCATTTCCAAGTCAAAAGTCCAATTTGGAGTTGGCAAGAAAAAAGCCAATTTGAAATTAGTCACTGTAATTAAAACTTCATACTTCTCAAATTAGAGTAATATACATTCAAGAATTCACAAAATTGCCCCTATTCATTATTTTTATATGTCGCCCTAAGGCAAAATCGACTGCACGTTAAAAGACAGAACATGAAACTATCGTGACCAAGTCATACACCATGGATGAATCAAATCATGAAATCACAATGAAAACCTGCCCCTAAATAAACTGTTTTATATTACAGGATATATGGCCTGAGACTTGTTGAACTAGATTCACCCAATGCCTAAATACTTTTTGTCTGGTAGGCAGGTGAGGTCAAAACCAATGATCTCGCCTGACAGTCAAAGGTAGGCTCAGTTTTGGGAAAGCGAGTCACGTGCAAGGTGACGGGTGGATTCATGGGATCATGAGGAGGGATATATGGATATAGGGATCATGAGAAGCAGCGTGGCTCAGTGGAAAGAGTACGGGCTTGGGAGTCAGAGGTCGTGGGTTCTAATCCCGGCTCTGAAGCTTGCCAGCTTTGGGCAAGTCACTTCACTTCTCTGTGCCTCAGTTACCTCATCTGTAAAATGGGGATTAAAACTGTGAGCCCCACGTGGGACAACCTGAACATCTTGTATCTCCCAGCGCTTAGAACAGTGCTTTGCACATAGTAAGCGCTTAACAAATACCATCATTTTTTTATATACCCTGTCTCTTTCTTCCAATCAGTCAATAGTATTTACTGAGCGTTTATTTGTGTGGAGCGCTATACTAAGCAGTTGGGAGAGGACAATAGAACAGAGTTGGTAGACATGTTCCTTGCCCACAGGGAGTTTATAGTCTACAGGAGGTGCTTCCAACTAAGCATATATAGAACCAATAGACCAGCTAAGCAGACAATGTGAAGATTGTGGTTCAGTAGCTAGAGAAAAAGCTATCTTTTAGCATTTAGCACTTTTCTGCCTTTCATAACCCAAAACAGAATGTTCCAGAAAGCTTTCCAGGACAGTAAATGTATTTGGTAGGGGGAGTTTGTGGGGAGGAGTGTGGGGGAGTGTGTAATAAAATTAATATTTGTTAAGGACTTATATGCCAGGCACTGAACTAAATGCTGGATGGATACAAGCAAATAGGGTTAGACCGACTCCCCCTCCCACGTGGGGCTCACAGTCACTATCCCCATTTTACAGCTGAGGGAACCGAGGCCCAGAGAAATGAAGGGACTTTCCAAGGTTAAATGGCAGACAAGTGGTGGAGCCAAGATTAGAACTCAGGTCCTTCTGACTCTAAGGCCAGTGTTCTATCCACTAGGCTCTGTGTGTGTGTGTGTGTGTGTGTATTCCAATTACTGACACGATGGCTACCTCACTGTTCACTAAGGACGCATTTCAGTAGATTACTGTGAAAAGCAAAACCACAAGTGGTAAACAAACCCTTATATGAAAAAAAAAGGGTCAGATCCTCACATTGCCCTTGCATCGAAGGGGAGCAGAAAAGCTAAAACTAAACTATACATCTTTGAGACTTCATCAACGTCCTCAAGCTAAGAGAGGTCAAATATTTTACCACTCAGATTTGCAGAGCTCACTTGAAAAAGTGGGTGGTGATCCACTTACAATATTGATGGTATTTGTTAAGTGCTCACTATGTGTCAAACACTGTTCCAAGCACTGGGGTAGATACAAACAAAGCAGGTTGGGCACAGACCCTGTCCCACATGGGGCTCAGAGTCTCAGTCCCCATTTTACAGATGAGGTAACTGAAGCACAAAGAAGTTAAGTGACTTGCCTAAGGTCACATAGCAGATAAGTGTAGGAGCCGGGATTAGAACCCAGGTCCTTCTGATTTCCAGGTCTGTACTCTAGCCACTAAGCCATGGACCTTCTTCTAAACTACTACAACTCAACCCTTACAAATAATTTCTCTCTAAATTTTACTTTGCCTGTGGTATAGAGGAACCCTCTTTCAAAGTCACAATTTCATTTGGCAGTAAGGAGGAGCAACTCTTTTATGGTACAGTTTTCTAAGTAGCCAATTACGTGTTGCTAATTCTTTCAGTAAGTCATCAACTGACCTAAACTTTACCAATTTACTTAAAATCCTTTTCTTTCATTAGTTTAATCAATCCCAACATATCAGAACACTATCAGCACTGACTCCACAATAATTAACTTGTTTTAAAACACCAGAATTTTAGAAGAATTTGCAATTTACTATTAATTGATTTTAACTTTAAGTTTTGCGTGGTGTAAATCCACATAAAATCTTGAGTTGATTGGGCTCCATAGTTTCGCAATAAATGAAGTCAGAGGTAAATCTGAATCCTCTCGGTTCTACCTGATGGTGTGCTTTCACTACGTATTTTGGATACAGTGCAATGCAGACCCACGGAATGTTCTCCGAGAAAATGTGCCCAAAATATGATCTAGTCCAGCAAGGTGCTGGAAGAAAGGCTGTGCATATCGCACGACCTCAGACACTGGGTGAGAGCTCAAATGCAAATTTTCCTTCACGTGGGTTTTACAAGTGTGAAAGCATAATGGTCAAGCTCCTGCATTTGCCCCTTCTCTCTCTCAACCATTTCAGCTTTAGGCCTCCTTCTGGTTCCCCAGGCAATCCGGATCACAACACATCTTCACTTTGTTCTCTGGGAGTAGCTGAAAACAAGAGGAAGCTACTCCTTTAGAAAGGTTGAGTGGGTTTAATCACCTCGATAACAAGGTAGACAACCCTACCCCAAGGGGTTTTGCTACCCATCCTTGTGTATTTATCGTGTATTATACTTTGACTGAATTAGATGCTGTACTGTACAAAAGGAAGCTCTGGTTTATTCAGAGCTGAGCTGGCCTTGACTAACAGGGGAACCTCTGCCACTCAACCGCCTCCCCTACTAGTGCTGGAAGAGGCACTAATAGTATTGTGTCACTTGGCAGGGATTGTGTTGCCGAATTGTACATTCCAAGCGCTTAGAACAGTGCTCTGCACATAGTAAGCGCTCAATAAATACTATTGAATGAATGAACTTGTCTCTGACATAATAATAATGGTAATTATAATTGTATAATTATTATTATTTTGGTATTGTTCAGAGCTTACTATGTGCCAGGCACTGTAATAATAGTAATAATAATGATAATATTTGTTAAGCGCTTACTATGTGCCAAGCACTGTACTAAGCGCTGGGCTAGATACAAAGTAAGCAGATTGTTTCATGTGGGACTCACCATCTTAATCCCTATTTTACAGATTCATTCATTCATTCAGTAGTATTTATTGAGCGCTTACTATGCGCAGAGCACTGTACTAAGCGCTTGGAATGTACAAATCGGCCACAGAGCAATCCCTGCCCAATTAACGGACTCACAGTCTAAACGGGGGAGACAGACAGCAAAGCAAAACAGAAAAAAACAGTAGTCTTGTTTGTACAGATAAGGAACTGAGGCACAGAGAAGTTAAGTGACTTGCCCAAAGTCAGACAATTGAAAGGGGCGGAGCGGGGATTAGAACCCATGACCTCTGACTCGCAAGCCCAGGCTCGCTCCACTATGCCACGCTGCTTCTAAACCACGCTGTACTAACACTGTGGTGGCTAGAAGCCAATCAGGTTGGACGCAAACCCTGTCCCGCATGGGGCTCACAGTCTTAATCCTCATTTTACAGATGAGTTAAACACAGCACAGAGTTTGTGAAGTTTTTCTTCAACACAAGAATACAACCGCCTTAACTCACTGCACTTGAACATTAGAAAAAATTGGTTTTTCTTAAGTCTTAATTTTAAAATAATTTACATGGATTGAATGTCACTGGAGAACTGAATGAACACACTCTGCCAAGCATTTGTAAGTCTTTTCCTTTTCCTAACTGAACAACAAAAACAATACATAATTCAGTTCTATTCAGAAGCATCAACTCCTCTAAGACACTTCAGGTTTAAAGAAGAGTCATAAATAATTGAAACAATTTCTTTTTGGTTATGTTTTTTTCCTGGAGTAATCGGTCTTCCATGAAGATTGTCTAAGTTGTGGGAGTGGTTTTAAATGGAAAATTTTTATGGGAGTTTTGCGGTAATCGTAGCCAAATTTCAAAGAGATCCCTGCTAGTTTATTTCCAGCTACTTTACTTCTGCCCTTCTAAATTCAAAGGAGTGACTGAGGTAGGAAAGGGACGAATTGCCGAATTGTACATTCCAAGTGCTTAGTGCAGTGCTCTGCACATAGTAAGTGCTCAGTAAATACCACTGAATGAGTGAATGAATGAATGAAAGTGTTTACAGAAGAGATGGAGGAATCGCTGAATGAGCCAGTGGGACCTGGTTCATGTTCTATATATTGGAGGTGACTGCTATTAATGTAGTGCCTTATTGGTGATTGAGATCCAAGTGCCACATTAAATGGCTATTTAATCTTCCTTGAATGATCTTTAGAAATTTCCAACTCAACACTTTCTGAGATGCTGAACTCTCATTTCTACTTCTCTGTTCCCAAGCAAAGCTTCAAGTCTGGGACCTCTGGTGGGAAGGCAAGTTCAAGTTGAGTTGGAGTAGATGGAACAAAATATAAACATCTTTTTCCTACCCAGGAAAGTTGGGTGCGGGGATTCATGGCCAGTACTCTTGCCCTGGAGTAAAAATAGACAGTCCCATAAATGATGATGAATATTAATTAAAACACTGACTTTGCTGTGTGATCTTGGGCAAGCCACTTCACTTCTCTTCACCTCATTTCCCTTGTCTGTAAAATGGGGATTAAAAGTGTGAGGCTCACGTGGGACAATTTGATTACCCTGTTTCTATCCCAGCACTTAGAACGGTGTTTGGCACATAGTAAGCGCTTAACAAATACCATCATTATTATTATATCTTTACTGGTTGGAACAAATAGTGGAGAAACTGAACTAGCCAAAAAAGGTTTTTAATTATGTGTGAATTTTAAATATCCCTAGTATTCTTGCTGCTCAGATAATCTAAAACTGGCTACTCTGTAAATACCTATAAATTTCTAATCCAGTCTGACAGAGTTTTGAGAGCTTCATACGAGCCATGCACTTTTTTGCACAACTGATTGTAATACTGAGGCAACCTCATAAAGCAAATGCAATTTTAATTCAATGCAATGACAACTTTATAATAACAGTAAACCCAATTCCCCCTATTGACCTAAAAATGTCCCTTTCAAAGGGCCTAATGTTCCAACAGGAATAGGCAGTAAGATCACTGAATCTGTATGAAAATATATCCATAATAATGATAACCCTAAAAAGTAAGCTAGGTTTCTATTTTATTTGATGATTAAATGTTTCAGAGGCTTAAAAGGCAAGATTAAAAATATTTGTTTTGCAAAAGAGACTTACATTTTAAGTGCTCAATAAATAGCATTGGTTGATTGATTTGAAAAATGGCATTTATTGAGCACTTCCTTTGTGCAGAGCATTATACTAAGCATTTGGGAGACAGCGATATAAATACCTTGCACGAAGAAGTTTACAAGGAAGTTTCTTGGTAAAAATCTCGCTCTACACTCTTGTTACTTACAGACTCTAATACTTCATGAATTCCATTTGTTACACCCTAGTCATCTTGCAAAATATTTTCCTCTTCAGTAATGGACAGTTGATTCCTGTCTTTTAATAGCAATAGGGGAATGTGCTATACCTTGATTAATTGAAATTCCTATACTTCAAAGCTTCACAACACGAAATCCCTTTTCAACCTCTGCCCTTAACAAAACTTTTAGTTGAAATGGAAAGGAGGAAAAAAAATTTCATGATGTAAATTTCACCTCCACTCCAAGGACCTGACCACTTTCTGAAGGAGATGCTAATGCAAAAAGCATGCACTACTGGGAGAAGGCGGAAGCTACACTAGCCACATACTGATTAATCTGTCCCTGAATAACTTGACTATACATTGCCAGCCCAGGCAAACTGTAGGAAAAATCAACATTTTCAATATATGAGACATGTCATTCCAGTTCAAAAAGAAACATTATGGTCATTGACAGGAATGAATCGCTTCGAGTAGATAAATAGTCTTAGTTCCAAAGTACATAACCCAACTTCTTCAGCTTACATCATGACATCACACAATCTGCAGTTATTCTTTTCAAAATAAATTGTTCAAAGCCACCATCTCTCATAGGTACATCCTTGACATGCCCAAAGCGCTTATTTTTTGGTTTCTTGCTATCATTGGTTTTCTGTTTGTTTAAACCAGGTAGAGAACATATTGATCTATTTTTTTTTATTCCTTTGCCTTCCCTTCAGAATCCACTACTAGAGTAAATATTTTAACTCGCAGAAAAGTGAATAAAAATGTAACCTTTTAATTTCATTTTCAAGGATTTGTGGCAGGGAGTGTTCTAGTATTACTATCTTACAAAAAAACAAAACAAAACAAAAAAATAAGCAAAACCCTGCTAAAGAGAAAACTAATAGCAAGTAGCATCATCTCGAAAATTAGGCAAGAAGGATTTTCTAGTGTAGTTTGACTTTAGTTTTGCCACTCATTTGGCCATCCAGTTGCCATTTTTTCCTCTATATTCTCTAAAGGGTCATACAGATGTCTATGGAAATAACCATCCAGTGTTCAGGAGTCAAACTTTAAAAAAACAAAAGGTGCTTGGCTTAACTCTTCTAAACAACGTACAGCTAAGAAAACCGTTTACTACTTCCATCTTTTCTGAAAAATGACCGGATTATTTTAATGGCATTTGTTAAGTGCTTACTGTGTGCCAGGGACTGTACTAAGCATCGGGGTAGACACAGGATAATCAGGTTGAACACAATCCCTAAACCACATGGAGCTCACAGTCTTATATCCCATTCACAGATAAGGTACCTGAGGTACAGAGTTTAAAGACTTATCCAGGGTGACACAGCAGAAAAGAGGCAGAGACAGAATTAGAACCCAGATCCTCTGACTCCCAGGTCCGTGTTCTTTCCACTCAGCCCCAATCATTCATTCAATAGTATTTATTGAGCGCTTACTATGTGCAGAGCCCTGTTCTAAGTGCTTGGAATGTACAATCCTCACAAACTGCTTAAACTACATATCTAAAATGATCTATGTATGCTCAGGTTGACTCCCAAAGTGCTGCTCTGGACCACAGTGCCATTTTGCTCCATGTTTTGCCAACGACGACCTGACAAACCCTGGCCCACATCTTACCTCTGGCCTGGAATGCCTCCCTCCTCAAATCCACCAGATAATCACTCTCCCCACCTTCAAAGCCCTACTGAAGGCACACCTCCTCCAAGAGGCCTTCCTAGACTAAACCCCACTTTTCCTCAGCTCCCACTCCCTTCCGCATCACCCTAACTCACTTCCTTTGCTCATCCCCCCTTCCCGCCCCACAACACTTATATGTATATGTATATATCTATCATTCTATTTATTTATTTTGATGCTTGTTTACTTGTACTGATGTCCGTCTCCGCCCCCAGACTGTGACCTCACTATGGGCAGGTACTGTCTCTCTTTATTGCTGTATCGTATTTCCAAGCACTTAGTACAATGATCTGCACACAGTAAGTGCTCAAAAAATACGATTGAATGAATGAATGTATGAATATTTGTCTTCAGCCTCAGTATCTGATATTCCTCCAAGTCCTAATGTCATTTTGGCCTTCCTTCTAGTAGAGAGAGTCAAAGCTAAAAATCAACTATTGTTTGCAATGTTCATTATTAGTTTAATTCTATCCCATTAGCTCCTCTGGAACAAGGCTGCTTTATCAGCTGGACAAAGTAGCGTAGCCTAAATGGTAAAAACCCAAGTCTGGGATTAAGAGGACCTGTGTTCTAAATACCAGCTCTGCCACTTTCCTGCTTTGTGACCTTGGGCAAGTGACTTTGCTTCTCTGTACCTCAATTTCTTTAATTGTAAAATGGGGTTAAATCCTACTTCTTCCTTTCTTAGACAATCAGTCTCAGGTGGGACAGGACCTGCGTCCAACCTGCTTATCTTGTATTTGCCACAGTGCTTAATACAGTGCTTGACACAGAGTAAGTGCTTAACAGATATAAAAATGACAATTATGATGATAATAATAGTAGTAATGATAATATTGGAGGAGTTAACCCTTTCCTCAGCAGGGGGTCCCAACCTCTTCCCACAACTGTAGACACACTCTACTAAGAATATCCCCAAAAAGTCACAGTCAGAGAGAAGCAGAATTCTAATACTGGCTCCATCAATTGCCTGAACTATGAGCTTGGGCAAGTCATTTAACTTCTCTATGTCTCAGGTACCTCATCTGTAAAATGGGGATAAAACACCTGTTTTCCCTCTCTTTTACATTGGGAGCCCCATGTGAGACAAAAACTGTTTCCTGAAATGTTTATATTTTATGTACCCCAGTGCTTAGTTCAGTACTTTTTACATAATAAACACTAACAAATGCCACAATTATTATTATGACTATGCAAGTGGAATCAAGGGCTCTCCTGTCCCCTGCCTCCCCATCCCTTCCTGTCCCCATCCCCTTCTGTCCCCAGCCCCTAATGACCTGGCCATATATTTTATTGAGAAAATTGAAACGATCAGGCGTGATCTCCCTAAAATCTCTCCTGCTTCTCCTCAGTCCCTCCCTCCTCCTGCCCCTTCCTCAACTCTCCTATCCTTCCCAGTAGTATCTCAAGAGAAGATCTCCACCTTCTCTCAAAATCCACCCCTCCAACTGTACAACTGACCCCATCCCTTCACACTCTAAAAAAACACTTGCCCCCTCCCTTCTTTCCTCCCTGACAGCCATCTTCAACTGTTCCTTCTCCAATGGTTTTTTCCCCACTACTTTCAAACATGCCCATGTCTCCCCTACCCTAAAAAAACGCTCCCTTGACCCCATGGCTCCCTCCAGTTATGGCCCCATCTCCCTCCTACTCTTCCATTCCAAACTCCTTGAGCGAATTGTCTACACCCACTAGACAACTGTCTAAAACTATCAACCTCCTTGTTGACCTCTCTGCACCTTGTCTCTCCCCACTCCAGTCCATATTTCACTCTTCTGCCCAGATCTTTTTCTACAAAAATGTTCAGGCCATGTTTCCCCACTCCTCAAGAAACTCCAGGGGTTGCCTAACCACCTCTGCATTCATTCAACCGTATTGAGCGCTTATTGTGTACAAAGCACTGTACTAAGTGTACCATACAGACACTCCTCACCGCTGCCTTTAAAGCACTCAATCACCTTGCCCGCTCCTACCTCACCTTGTTACTCTTCTACTACAACCCAGCCCATACACTTCACTCTTCTAAAGCTAACTTTCTCTCTGTACCTCAATCTCCTCTGTCTCACTGCCAACCTCTCATCCATGGCCTGCCTCTAGCCTGGAACAACCTCCCTCCTCATATCCAACAGACAATTACTCTCCCTCCTTTCAAAGCCTTTTTGAAGGCACATCTCTTTCAAGAGGACTTCCCTAATTAAACACCCATTTCCTCTTCTCCCACTCCCTTCTGTGTCTCCCTGACTTGCTCCCTTTATTCATCCCCACTTCCAGCCCCTTAGCACTTGTGTTCATATCTGTAATTTATTTACATTAATGTCTGTCTCTCCCTCAAGACTGTAAGCTCATTGCAGGCAGAGAATGTGTCTGTTAAAAGTTCTTAGTACAGTGCTCTGCACAAAGTACACGCTTAATAAATACAATTGATTGACTCTCTTCCAATTCTCTCCTTCACACCCTCCCAGACCTGTACACTATCCATTAGGACATGTTGCTTCTACTTTGCTTTCCAAGTCCAAATATATTAGTATTAAAAGTGGGAACAATATTTCCTCGTTTGGACAACGAAAAAATTCACAATGAATATACAGCCAGCTTTTCAGTAGCTTTGAGACCTGAACTTTCTAGTAGAATCACTTTCAGCCACTAGAAATATTCCATCATAGACTTCATTCACAGCATCAATGGCAGGCTAGGATTTCCAGTATTGAGATAAAGCGCGCAGTTGGGCAATGCATACAAGAAGACTAAATACCAATTCAAGGAGTTCTCTAAGGAAGAATGTGTGTTCTTGAAGACCCTCATGTGAATGAACATAACCACTGATTCGATTAGAATCAAAAGGTTAGGGGAGAAATGGCACCATGACTGAAGTTTTCAATTAAATTCCTATACCCTTACATCCACCACTAGCTGTATATCCTTACAAGCTCAAGGCTATTTCACGGTCTTAAATAGTGCAAAGTTGGAAAAACAAAAAGTACTGTTCCGTACAGTATTCCAAGACTATGGCTGAGGAGGGGAGCTATAGTGGCAGCATGCTCTGACCGATACCACACATATATGCACAAGTGTTTGTTCGTATATGAAATCTAGTTGTCCCAACCTGTAGATTTGTGTTATACAAGAAAAGACTTGTGGTGTTGGGAGCACGCTCCCTAATTCCTCCATCATGTTCTACGGAGATCCCGTAAAGAAAATCTATGTTATAGCAGAAATGGATGTAGCGACTTCACAAGTAGAAGAGACAGAGAGAGGGTGATATGGCAGAAAGTTTCAAAACCAACCTAAGCATAATTCAAAACACACTCACCTTCTTTTAGTCCAGTGCTTCAGAAATATTTTCTACTCTACGGCACACTATTTCTGCAGACCAAAACGGACAGTATACCCAAACAGACAATGAACACATTCTTTTTACGCCTGCCTGTCATGAGTCTTTGTCGAGGGCCTGGAATAGGTTCTGGCCATATGCTGGGAGTGCCATTCACTTTACCAGATGGAAAAATAACTGAGCACAACCTGGACTTTTTTATGGTATTTTATGATATTTTCATGGTATTTTATGATATGGTCTATGGTATGCTTACTATATGCCAGACACTGTTCTAGGTGTCAGGGTAGAAACAAGCTCATCAGGTTGGGCATTCCCTGTCCCACACAGGGCTCATATTCTTAATCCCCATTTTACCGATGAGGTAACTGAGGCATAGACAAGTGAACTGACTTGCCCAAGGTCATACAGCAGACAAATGGCAAAGCAGGGATTAGAACCCAGGTCCTTCTGACTCCTAGGCCTGTGCCCTACCCACTAGGCCATGCTACTTGGACTTATCTTCTATGTTCGGGCACCCATGTGAGGATGCTCAGAAGTGTGATCCGGTATTCAGAATGAAACCTCACATGGACCCCAATGATTAGCTTAGAGAGTGTGAGTGTCTCACTCAACAACAGTGAACCAACCAAATGAGGGTGCACAGAAAAGCAGCAGGTCTAATATTTGGGAAGAAGTTTAAACGTGCATGGCCAAGTGGCAAAAGCACGGGCTTGGGAGTCACAGGACATGGGTTCTAATTCTGGCTCCACCCCTTATTGGCTGTGTTACCTTGGGCAAGTCACTTTACTTTTCTGGGCCTCAGAGACCTCATCTGTGAAATGGGGATGAAGACTGTGAGCCCCACATGGGTCAGGGACTGTGTTCATTGTATTTACCTTGTACCTATCCCAGTGCTTAGAACAGTGCTTGGCACAGAGTAAGCGCTTTACAAATATCATAATTACTATTATTATTATGCGATCCAAAGTCTCAGCCATATCCATCCAACCATCTCTCAATGCAGGCTGTTGGCTACAGGGAGACCAGGTGAGCATGAATGGACGGCTCAGCACAGACCGACATTTTCTAATGAAAAACAATTCAAGGGCAAGTCTTACTGATGGTGGAATACCTCTGGAGGCAACTGTGCAACAATTTTACCTGTGGCAGAAAAGCCAGGGATGAAACTTTTGGAGAGGAGGCAATGTGCCATCAGTGAAATTAAAAGATGGAGGCTGTGGACAAACAGTGGCTACAGAGAGTAATTTCAGTCCAGGATACATTTGTCCTCAATGCGGCAAATGATTTAGAGAAGCAGCGTGGCTCAGTGGAAAGAGCCCGGGGTTGGGAGTCAGAGGTCATGGGTTCGAATCCCAACTCTGCCCCTTGTCAGCTGTGTGACTGTGGGCAAGTCACTTCACTGTGCCTCAGTTCCCTCAGCTGTAAAATGGGGATGAAGACTGTGAGCCTCACGTGGGACAATCTCATTCCCCTGTATCTCCCCCAGCGCTTAGAACAGCGCTCTGCAAGTAGTAAGCACTTAACAAATACAACATTATTATTATTATTTGCAAATGGGCCATTCTATGAAGAGAAAGGATTATCCTCACTTGCGAGTAGGATCACACTTCCATTTTAGACTAAGAATATAGTACTGGATTTAGCACTGAATGAGATTTTACGAAGTGTAGTTAAGAATAATAATAATAATAATAATAATGATTATGGTATGTGTTAAGCACTTGTATGTGCAAAAACTGTTCTAAGCACTGAGAAAAACCTGATGGTACTTTTTTGCAAGCACTTAACCATGTGTCAAGCAATGTTCTAAGTGCTGGGGTAGACACAAGCTAATCAGATTGGATGCAGTCCCTGTCCCTCACGGGGCTCACAATCTTAATCCCCATTTTGCAGATGAGGGAACTGAGTCCCAGAGAAGCGACTTGTCCAAGATCACATAGCAAGAAAGTGGAGGAACCGAGATTAGAAGCCAGGTCCTTCTGACTCCCAGGTCCGTGCTCTATCCACTAGGCCATGCTGAAGTTCTAAATTGATAAAAAGCGAATATGCCCTTTAGGTTGATTCTGGTCACTCCAGTTGGCTAGTAAGAGGAGGGGAACTATAACGTTAGGAAAAAAAATGGGGGTGGGGGTAGGGGAGAATAAAAAAAAAGCATTTACAAAAATAATGAAAACAATAGTAGATAACTACAAACCGAATTTTCATCTTCCTCTTCTAGTTCTCGCTGTTGTTCTTCGTGTCTCTTAGCCTTGATTTCCATTGCTTCCGTGATCAGGTCTCTTAAAATTGATACTGGCTTGGCATTCTTGATAAAAGGATGCTAGCAAGATAAAATTACACAGCATGAATTCAAGAGATTTTTCTTAATTATAACTAGCAGATGTTAAAAACAACATGCAACTGTCAATCAGGATCATAGACTTCAGTGATAAACATTTTTGGTATTTTATGTAGAAAAATAATTAAAAGTATAGGTTAAGAGAACAGATGATCTTTCAGCTGTGATGGAACTGAAGATTTAGCTTTTCTGTTTGTTTGTTTTTTTAAACATCAAAACACAGGAAAATGCAACCATATAACAACTCTGCTATACTTAAGGATATAATTGTCCAAAGGAAGTGTGCATTAGGTAGTAAATAAAACATACTGGTGATTGTATGACATGGAAAAATAAACCGATTCTGATATTCGGTTACAGTATTTAATTAATCTTAACAAGCTGACAGCACAAATTAGTGGTCAAAAACAGAGCAACCATTTTTGTTGCTTCTTTTAGCAAACTTGTATTTTAATATGTCGTGAGTAATTTAATCATCTGCACCGGTGAAATGTGAAACAGGGAAAAAAAAAGATTTCAGCAAACAATGTCTCATTTCTAAGCTATGCAAAACCAACTTCTATCTCTTGGTGTCTATATGCAGAGATTTCTGTTTGCTTTTATCCAATTGCTGAAAACTTCTCTTGCTTTAGAAAGACTGGGGTTCTATCCTTCCACTTTGGAGAGTGGAAGGGTCATTTTTGAGGAGAAGCGGGTAGTTCTGGAGTTGGACTACTCTGCTATAAGGTAATAATGAAATGTGGAAATTTTGTTTCGTAGTTTGAGTGTGTATGTGTTTTACGTAAATATGTTTATACATTTTACATATATATTTTATATATATGTAATGAAGTCTTCATATTTTGGAAGTGTGCTGTCTGTCAAATGATTCTTGATGAGCAGCTTTCCTAGACTTTGGCCTGATTTCCTTGGACATCTCCAAATCAGATGATTTATCGGACTGCACTATCTACGCCCGTGTGGATCAACTCCACCCCTTGCTGGAAGGGGACACCTGACTAAGGAGAAGCAACATGACCTAGTGGAAAGAGCACGGGCCTAAGAGTCAGAAGGACCTGGGTTTGAATCCTCGCTCTTCCACAGGTCTTTTGTGAGACCTTGGGCAAGACACTTGACTTCTCTGGGCCTCAATTCTCTCATTTGTAGAATGAGGATTCCAAACCTGTTTTTCCTCCTACTTAGACTGTGAGCCCTGTGTGGGATCTGATTATACTGTCTCTATCCCAGTGCTTAATAGAGTGCTTGGCATATATTAAGCACAAATGCCAAAATCATTATTATTGAGCACCCACTGGGTGCAGTTTACTGTATTAAGTGCTTAGAAAAGTACAACAGACACAAAAGCTCATTGTGGGAAGGAATGTGTCTGTTGTTACAATGTACTCTCCCAAACACTTCCTACAGTGCTCTGCACACACTAAGCATTCAATAAATATGACTGAAAAGATGTCTTCTCTGGGTACAACTCTATACTCTAACAGAGACAGACATAAAAACATTTACAAATAGGATAACCAGAATAATTAGATTGCAAAACCAATTACAAATATATACCTCAGTGCTGGAGAGAGTGGAAATCAATGAATATCTACATCTAGAGGTGGCTGGTGGGTTGATGTGGTTTGGGCTGATAGCACTTTATAATAATAATAATAATAATAACAATAAAATGTTACTATTTGTTAAGCACTTTACTATGTGCCGAGCACTGTTCTAAGTGCTGGGGTAGATACAGGGTAATCAGGTTATCCCACATGAGGCTCACAGTCTTAATCCCCATTTTACAGATGAAGTAACTGAGGCACAGAGAAGTGAAGTGACTTGCCCAAAGTCACACAGCTGACAGGTGGCGGAGCTGGGATTAGAACCCGTGACCTCTGACTCCTAAGCCCGAGCTCTTTCCACTGAGCCACATCCTCTAATCAGAGAAAGTGAGTTGGAGGTGGGATTTTTGGAGGGAAAATTTGGAGAAAACTTGGATGGAATCTAAAAATACTTTCCCAAGCACTTAGTACCGTGCTCTGCATACAGTAAGTGCTCAATAAATATGACTGAATAAATGAAAAATTTGAAAATTCCACACAAAAGGATGTACAAACAGCAACTTCTTCAGAGGATTTTACTTGCTCTGCCCTCCAGAAAATTACACCTAAATCATAAACAATTTTTCCTGAATTATTTAGAACATATAACATAAATTTCAAGCTCTACCCATCCTGGCAACCTACATTTGTACCACTGACAGAGGGACACAATAACCATCCTCAAGAAAGCGATCCTTTGACTCGGTTTTAATTTCACTGAGGAATACTCATTTCTGTTCTCTTGAAAACACTTTTACCCAGCCGGTGTACAGAGATCAATCAGACTTTAGGATGCTCTAAAACTCAACCCCTGCAGCTGAAAACAACTATTCCTTCAATGAGGCCATCTGCAATTAACCCCAAGATAAGACTCTTGAGGCTACCCCTGAACTCTGGCCAACTCTAATCAAATGAATGCTTTCCAGCCAAGTCAATGACTTGGCAAAACACATCAGACTGAGCTACAGTTCCTGAAGATAATATAGGTAAATCAGCATGTGAACATGCTGGAATTTCTATTTTCATGCATTCAATCGTATTTATTGAGCACTTACTGTTTGCAGAGCACTGTACTAAGAACTTGGAAAGTACAATTCAGCAACAAAAAGAGACAATCCCTACCCAACAACAGGCTCACAGTCTAGAAGCGGGGGGGAATTTTTCAAATCTTGTAGTTAAGGATTCCTTTTTTTTTCCCCCAGTCGCTTGGTCCTGAAGGTGAGAAGCTTTCCAGAGATCAAATAAATTTTATAAAATTCTGGGAAAGGTGATTCACTGGGTGTTAACTGATGGTTTTCTCCCTATTGTGCTTAGTGTAAGAAGAAGGTGCAACTTCTTCACATATTTATCTTAGAATTTGCTCTAAGCTGGGTGAGCAACTCGAAAGTTTTAAAAACAAGAGAAGACGCAGTGGACATTGGTCTGTAGTCAGAGCAGGATAATCTATGCTGAGAATTCATGAAATACCTGGGGTTGGGGTGGGGGGAGTATAAAGCCAACACCCCATTACATCCAAATACAGAAGCCCAGCTGGGTGTGGTCTGATGGGATGAGAGGGGACAGACAATGAGGGAGGAGAAAATAAGTCAAAATAAGGAACCTTTTTCAGAGGGGCAATTTTTTTTTAATTAATTGGGTGCACTTTGCCAGAGTTCCCCTCTCCTCCAGAGTCACTCTATTTTTTTTAAGCCCCACATACCCCCGCACATAGAGAAACTTCAGGACATGAAGAGTTGGCCTTCCTACCACAAGAACTGTGAAGTTTAGACAAATTCTAGGCCTCAAAACAGCCTTTGGTGTCAACTGACCCATCTCACAAACTTTCCAACAACTGTCCAGGGGCAGCAGATCTAATTTTAGCTGGCTCTTTCCTACTTCACCATCTGACGAAGATGCTGATGAGCAAGACAACCAACATCATTAAGCAGAAACTGGATAACCCCCAAACTGGAAATTGATTTTCCCCAAAAATTCAGATCCCAGAAAAAGGAAAGATGTCTTTACTAGGTTTTTCTCCAAGTGGGCGTTAGGTAATTAAACATTTAAAATTTCCCACAAAGTCCTGTGTAAAATTCAACCTTTGGATATGCCTTTAAAATTAAAACACTGCCAAGAGAATATAAACTGCTCTTGGATTTATGACAAATAGTTGCTAAAAGCTTTGTGGTAATTGGCAAGAATTTTAAAAGTTTCAATTTATCTCAAAGAACAATGCTACACATAAGGGACTGGTTCCTGAACTAAGGATGGATACCTTATTTTTGAACCAAACATGCTAGAATTGTGTACTCAAATATAGGTATGCTATAAACTGTAGACCCTATGCTCCCTCTAGAATGTAAACTCATTGTGGGCAAGGAATGTGTCTATTATATTTTACTCTCCAAGTGTTTAGTACATATTAAGTGTTCAATAAATATGGCTGGCTATTGGTTAAATAGGTTCATCTATACTGAGCCTGCAAAGCTCCAATTAGGTCACCAACTTCTACTCACTGGAAGTAAAATGGACATGTGTACCTTCCCATTTTTTTTTAATGGAATTTTGTTACACACTATGTGCCCAGCACTGCACTAAGCACTGGGGAAAATACAAGCTAATCAGGTTGGACACAGTCCCTGTCCACATAGGGCTCACAGTCTAAGTATGAGGGATCTGGGTTCAAATCCCAGCTCTGCCACTTGTCTGCTGTGTGATCTGGGACGAGTCACTTAACCTCTTTGTGCCTCAGTTCCTTCATCTGTAAAATGGGGATTAAGACTGAGCCCCATGTGGGACATGAACTGTGCCCAACCTGATTAGCTAGTATTTACTCCAGGGCTTAATATAGTGCCTGGTATATAGCAAGCACCAAACGAAAGAACATTAAAATAAATTTAAGTAGTACAGTTGCAGTAGCATTAATTCCGGGCTCCCTTAATGTGGTGCACTATATTAGGTGCACGGGAAGTATGGAACATTAAAGGACACATCCTCTGATAACAAGGAATTTACACACAGAAAAATGACATAAAAATATTTTATAAATGCAAAACATAAAACATGACTGTGGGCAAGTCACCTAACTTCTCTGTGCCTCAGTTACCTCATCTGTAAAGTGTGGATTAAGACTGTGAGCCTCACATGGGACAACCTGATTACCCTGTATCTACCCTAGCACTTAGAACAGTACCTTTTTCCCCCCTTTCCCTCTGCTCCTCCACTCTCCCTTCCCCTCCCCTCAGAACTGTGCTCATTTGTATATATTTTTATTACCCTATTTATTTTTTTACCCTACTTATTTTGTTAATGAGGTGTACATCCCCTTGATTCTATTTATTGTGATTAAGTTATCTTGTTTTTGTCCATCTGTCTCCCCTGATTAGACTGTAAACCCGTCTATGGGCAGGGATTGTCTCTGTTGCCGAATTGTACATTCCAAGCGCTTGGTACAGTGCCCTGCACATAGTAAGCGCTCAATAAATACTACTGAATGAATGAACATAGTGAGCAATTAACAAATACCAACATCATTACTATTTTAAAACTATTTACAACTTAAGTCGTCAAAATAAATTGCATATATTTGTATGCACATACATATATATCGCTAAGTGTAAAGGAGGATGCGAATAAGTTCATTAGGATTAGAGTTGACTGAAGGAAAGCTGGGAAATTAATTGAGGAAAGCTTGTTGGAGGAAGTGGGATTTTAGGAGGGATTTGAATGTGGGGAGAGCTGCACAGCTCTGATTGATATGACAAGGGAGGGCATTCCAAGCCAGGAGAACATTGGGAGATAGGGAATGGAGGCAAGAGAGTTGACAGCTGAATTCAGCTAGAATAATAATAATAATATGGTACTTAAGTGCAGACTCTGTGGCAGGCACTGCTCTAAGCGCTGGGGTAGACACAAGGTAATCAGGTTGGAGCTAGAAGGTTCGCTTGGGAGGAATGAAGCCTGCGAGTTGTTGTAACTTGATGTGTCTTAAATCAACGACTGCCCATACCTCAAAAATAATCATGCAAACAAGACTAAGACGTGACTGAGGGATGGTGTGAACAATCCACTTATACCTTTCTCCATTTTTCAGATGGAATACATCCAAAACCCTTCTCATCTATGGCTAACAGAATTTATACATCGTTCATGCCCCATAATTTCTAAGGATATTTTCTGTTAAATTTAAAATCTTAAAAGTCAAGATTTCAAGTGATGGAGTAGCCCCTAACAATGTCTATGTTACTTGGTTGTTGTAAGCAGCGTGGCTCAGTGGAAAGAGCACGGGCTTGGGAGTCAGAGGTCATGGGTTTGAATTCCGGCTCCCCCACTTGTCAGCTGTGTGACCTTGGGCAAGTCACTTAACTTCTCTTTGCCTCAGTTACCTCATTTGTAAAATGGGGATTAAGGCTGTGAGCCTCATGTGGGACAACCTGATTGCCCTGTATCTCCCCCAGCGCTTAGAACAGTGCTCTGCACATAGTAAGCGCTTAACAAATACCAACATTATTATTAATAAATGAATACAATCACTTTTATGCCTGGGAATTGTTTCCTGAGAGGAACAAAAACCCCATACATACAGAAGATCCCTTACGGATGCGGAAGATCGTCCAAGAATTACCAAACTAGAGTCTACAAAAAAACTCAGGTCAAAGGTTTTTAACTCTATTTTGTTTTCAAACCTACAAATAGCAAACCTATATGTTAATGTTTAAATTTGAAGGAACTGAATTTTCAAAAGGATTAGTAGTTGGGGCAGTGTGACCCAGCAGGCTAAGTAAGGGGACTCAGGGGCTTACCTTAGTAATTAACTTCTGTCCTGTCTTGGATTCTTTAAGTGTAAAGCAAAGATCATGTTGGTGCATTTCACAATGACTATAAAGATTATAAATACTTAACCATGGCCAAAGTGCTACTTTAGCCTTGCATATTAAAATAATAAGATCCCCAACATTTAAGATAATAAAAACAATAATTATGTTATCTGTAAAGTGCTTGGTTTGTGTCAGGCACTGTGCTAAGCACTGGGATACATACAATAAAATCAAATCAGACAACACAGTTTGCTAGATTTCACTGTCCCAAACTTTATAAGCACAAGCTCCCAAACATACTAATATAATTATTATTAAGAAAGAGAACCCAAGGGTATGTCTACAGTCAAATATATTTGGAGTGTCTGGAAAATATAAACCCAATTGCCAGTTATAAGACAAAAAAATTCTGTGATGATGAGCTTATTAGAGCTTTAATAAGGGGGGAAAAAAAGGCGACCCATAGTACCCTGGAACAAATATGAGGTTTTACAATTACTTTCAGCCTCCTAAAATAGCAGATCATTTCCAACCTAATATTTCAGGAAAAAGCTGCATTTTCAGTAACACAGACAGCCTTCCTCCTCCAATCCTGCCAAGAGATTCTCTAGACTGTAAGATCATTGTGGGCATGGCTTGTAGACATGTAGGCTTTTTGTTATATTATACTCTCCCAAGCACTTAGTACAGTGCTCTGCACACAGTAAGCGCTCAATAAATATGACTGAATTAAAGCCTACTCCTAGTCTTGTGGGTCTGCACGACTCTCTGTCGCTGCCTATTCAGAGCCTCATAGTGGAGACTTGCACGCATGAGCAATGTGGCTCAGTGGAAAGAGCCTGGTCTTCAGAGTCAGAGGTCATGGGTTCGACTCCCGGCTCTGCCACTTGTCAGCTGTGTGACTGTGGGCAAATCACTTCACTTCTCTGTGCCTCAGTTCCCTCATCTGTAAAATGGGGATTAACTGGGAGCCTCACATGGGACAACCTGATTACCCTGAATCTACCCCAGCGCTTAGAACAGTGCTCTGCACATAGTAAGCGCTTAACAAATGCCATCGTTATTATTATTATTATTACTAAACACACTGTAAATTATTTATCAAGCTTGCAAAGGTACTGTGAATTATTAGTCTGGCCAGTAGGCTTTCACATGTTTCATCTACTTTATGCTAGGCCAATCCTGGTAATTTTGACTCAAAAATTATGCCATGCAATGGGCTTCACAATCCACTAATTTTTTTTTCTGAATGCTGAGGTTACATACTCCAGGACATTAGTCTGAAATTACTAGAAGGGTAAAGAAGGAAATGACAGCAAAGGAAAAAGAATATGAAAACTGCAGGTTTCAAAGCAGGAGAAAATATAGCTCATGCCTTCTTTGTTCACTTCGACAGAGTGCCATTCAAGTAAAATCTCCTCACCACTAGCTTTAAAGCACCCAATCAACTTGCCCCCTCCTTCCTCACCTCGCTATTCTCCTACTACAACCCAGCCCGCACATTTCCCTCCTCTAATGCTAATCCTTTCCCTGTACCATGATCTCGTTTATCTTGCCACCAATCATATCCTGTCTCTGGCCTGGAACACCCTCCCTTCCTCATATCTGATAGGCAATTACTCTCCCCGGCTTCAAAGTCTTACTGAAGGTACATCTCCTCCAAGAGGCTTTCCCTGACTAAGCCCTCCTTCTCTCTTCTCGTACTCCCTTCTGCATCACCCTGATATACTCCCTTTATTCATCCCCCCTCCCAGTCCTACAGCACTTATATATGTATTTGTAATTATTTATTCATATTAATGTCTGTCTTCCCCTCTAGACTGTAAGCTCTCTGTGGGCAGGGAATGTGTCTGTTATTACAATGTAATAATAATGATGGTATTTGTTAAGCGCTTACTATGTGCAAACACTGTTCTAAGCGCTGGGGTAGCTACAAGGTAATCAGGTTGTCCCACGTGGGGCTCACAGGTTTCATCCCATTTTACGGATGAGGTACCCAAGACCCAGACAAGTGAAGTGACTTGACCAAAGTTACACAGCTGACAAGTGGCAGAGGCGGGAGTGGCCATGACCTTGACCCATGACCAAGAGCCCGTTGCTCTTTCCGCTAAGCCACACACTCTCCCAAGTGCTTATTACAGTGCTTTGCTTATAGTAAGCACTCAATAAATATGACCGACTGAATGAAGTCTAACAATGTTGGGAGGCCCAACTAAGCAGATATTTGATGGAAGAAAGCAATTTATAAGGTCATGGGATGTCTGGGTGCAGAAATTAGAGGAAATCTAATTAAAGCTGCTGATTGCTGCTTCTCGTTGTTGGAACTGCTCGAGGGGTCAACTCTGATGTCTGGGTGGGGTCCAGGTCTTCCAGCCATAGGAAAGTACGACAACCCTGCAGCTCTGTAGACCTTCACTAGGATGGGGACCTTGAGATAACAATGCTGCCTTAATCTGTTGGACGGTCACCCAAAGGATGTGTCGATCCACTTCACTGACGATCATTACACTGTTGGTCAGTATGCTGCTTAAGTAACACAATTCTGTGATAAAATTAAACTCTGGGTTGCCGACTGACATTTTGGGTTGTGTTTATGACTTCCCTGATGCAGGCTGATACATCACTTTGATTTCATTTCAACTGATTATCAGCCCCATAATACCTGGTTGATTCAGTATCTGTAAGCTTGTTGTGGGCAGGGAATGTATCTGTTTATTGTTATATTGTACTCTCCCAAGCGCTTAGTACAATGCTTTGCACACAGTATGCACTCAATAAAGATGACTGACTGACTGAACGGTGAATCTGTTTCGTCATCTGTGTGTCTTTTTGGGTGTGAGCGATTCTTGAACGGCCACCTCGAGGACTTGAGGGGCGGCTCAAAGTCTATTATGGGCCTCGGGTCTTTCCTGCTTTGGCATCCCACAACCTGTCGTGCATGTTCCCTAAATTGATTCTCAAGAGGCAATTAGGACTCCAAAAGCCTGACTTTCACCTGAGTTCTTGGGTGCCACAAAATGCTGCTGATGCGACTGAGGTTTCACGGCCGTTAGGGCTTTTGCCTCAGGGTGATGTGCATCAAACCAATCTGGGAGCCTTTTCCTGGCTAAGCCCACTGACCACTTCCTGGTATATGGCGAATTGGCAAACTCTCATTCATTCAATCGTATTTACTGAGTGCTTACTGTGTTCACAGCACTCTGATAAGCGCTTAAATTCTTGATATCTATATGGCAGGACCTTGAGATCCCAAAGCCCCCTTCTACCAGACTCTGTCCTTTCATGTTGTCTTTTATGCTGTTTTGTATTTACTGTATAATCATCTTTCCTACTCCATCCCAAACCCCTCCCCAACTTATTTTGGGATTTTGAGTCCCTGGGCCGTGTCTAATTCTCAGCATGGCTCAGTGGAAAAAGCACGGGCCGGGGAGTCGGAGGTCGTGGGTTCTACTCCCGGCTCTGCCACTTGTCTACTGTGTGACCCTGGGCAAGTCATTTAACTTCTCTGTGACTCAGTTACCTCATCTATAAAATGAGGATTCAGACTATGAGCCCCATGTGGGACAACTTGATTAGTTTGTATCTCCCCCAGCATTTGGAACAGTGCTTGGCACATAATAAGTGCTTAACAAATACCACAATTATTATTATAACTGCATTTTTCCCAGCACTCAGTACAGTGTTCTACTTCTACAATTACTACTAACCAACACATAGGGAGCAAGGTAACAAGATGTCACGGTGGCAAACCCAGAACTCTGAAATGACCTGAAGGGCAAATGGGAAACTTCAGTAAATGGAATAGGTTACTTACTAAATAAGAGAAGAAAGAATAGGTGGGTAGGGGCATGGTAATAAAAGCAAAAGCTAGAGGAGAGATTCTAATTACATGACCTAAAAAGCAGCAAAAGAAAAATGAATTTTATCACTTCCCACTCAGACAGAAAGTTAAGTGGGCTCAAATGATTAGGAAAAGGGCCTTACAAAAAAAAACTAAATAGGCATAACCCATTTGTGTGGAAGTTTAGGAAGTCAGAGTAGAAAAAGACAAAAGTACAATTAAAAAGTGACTTTAAAAACCACGAATCTATTGAAATCACTCTGGGCTGATAATCAATGGTACTTAGAGAAACAGCATGGCATAGTGGGTAGAGAACAGGCCTGGGAGTCGGAAGGTCAAGGGTTCCAATCCCAGCTCTGCCACTTGTCTGCTGTGTGACCTTGGGCAAGTCACTTTAAAAATAATAATAATAATAATAATGTTGGCATTTGTTAAGCACTTACTATGTGCAGAGCACTGTTCTAAGTGCTTGGGGAGATACAGGGTAATCAGGTTGTCCCACGTGAGGCTCACAGTTAATCCCCATTTTACAGATGAGGTAACAGGCACAGAGAAGTGAAGTGACTTGCCCACAGTCACACAGCTGACAAGTGGCAGAGCCGGGAGTCGAACTCATGACCTCTGACTCTGAAGCCCAGGCTCTTTCCACTGAGCCATGCTGCTTCCCCTATAATTCTAGTTTACTTCTCCATGCCTCAGTTATTTCATCTGGAAAAAGGTGGATCGATACTGTGAGCCCCATGTGGGACAGGGACTGTGTCCAACCCAATTTGCTTGTATCCACGCCAGCGCCTAGCACACTGCCTGGCACATAGTAAGCACTTAACAAATACCATAATAATTATTATTATTATTAATCACTTGTAGTACTTGAGTACTTAAAGAAGTGGGAGATTCATTCACTCATTCAATGGTATTTATTGAGTGCTTACTATGTGTAGAGCACTGTACTAAGTGCTTGGAAAGTACAATTCAACAATAGAGACAATCCCTGCCCACAACGGGCTTACAGTCTAGAAGGGGGAGACAGACATCAAAACCAGTAAATAATATAAACAGAATTCTAGATATATACATATATACATAAGTGCTGTGGGGCAGGGAGGGGGGAGAAGGGCAAAGGGAGCGAGTCAAAGTGACGTGGAAGGGAGGGAGAGCTGAGGAAAAGGGAGCTTAGTCTGGGACATGTTATTAGAGCCATTAACCATTAGTTTTTAGAGCTCAAAGATTATTAAAGAATTCACTACTAGAAAAAGTGCCCAACTTCAAAAAGTTATGGTACCATCAAAAATAATCCATTTACAAGTACATAGAAGGGCACACAATAGTAGGAAGCCACTGATATGGCTTTGTGAAGGGCGGGTCATGCCAGACCAAAAGGAGAAAGGGAAAGCAGAAGACATTATCTAGACCAGGATGAGCCTTTGCTTCTGTCCCCTAGTGATCACAGACTGCTTTAGATCAGGTTGGAGTAATTGAAAACTGCACCCAAAAGAGTATTGAGTGACTTCCCACAAGGGTCTGCCCTGAAATTCAATACATTAATTGGCAGTTAGATGGAAGGGCTGAGAATAGATTCACAAAAATTGCCTATGGTACTAAATTGGGCTGGGTTGCAAACACTGGAAAAGCAGACTAAAATCCAAAGAGACCTAGACCAATTACAAAATTATCCCAGAAAAGCAAGATGAAATCCAATAAGATAAATACAAGGTTGAACTGTGCAGGTTTGGAAAAACAGCTTTAAAATCTTCCCATACTGCTCCATCCAAACTGTCACCACACTGATCCAATGACTTATTTCCCACCTTGACTACTGTCTCAGCTTCCTTGCTAATCTATCTGCATCCTATCTCTCCCATCTCCAATCCATACTTCACTCTGTTGTCCAGAGGATTTTTCTTTAAAACCATTCCGTGCCTATATCCCCGGTCTTCAAAACCCTCCAGCAGTTTCCTACCCACCTCCACATCACAAAGAAACTCTTTGTCATTGGTCTGCTCCTCCTACCTTACCTTGTTGATCTCCCACTACAACTCAATCCGCACACTCTGCTCATCTAATGCCAACTTACTCTCCATACCTTGATTTTGACTGTCTCACCTCTGACCCCTTGCCCGCATCCTCCCTCAGGCCTGGAATCCCCTTCCCCTTCATGTCCCACAGTCCACCACTCTCCCCATCTTCAAAACCTTCCTAAATCATGTCTTCTCCAAGAGGTCTTCCCTGACTAAACCCTCATTTCCCTGATTCTCCCTCCCTCACCACCAACTAGGCACTTAGTTGTGTGCCCCTTAAGCACTTTGATACTAACCCGTCACAACACTTTTGTAAATATCCTAATCCACTACTATTCTCCCCACATCCATAATTTATTTTAGTGTCTTTCTCCCTTGTAGACTGCAAACACCTTGTGAGCAGGGATTGTCTCTACCATTTCTGTTGCTCTGTACCCTCCCAAGCACTTAGTTCAGTGACTGGCACACAGCTCAAAAAATGGCACTGAGTGACTGACTGAATGACCAGTACAAAAGAAAATGGCACAGATGAAGGCGGCAGAGAGCTACAGTTGACCATAAGCTGAATAGTGAGTTAGCAATGCAGTGACCTTATTTTTAAAATATTACTGGAATGTGTAAATAGACAAGTATGACATGCGAGATTGAAGAAATAATTCTTCTACCATATGATCCACTGATCAAATTATTATTACTAGAGTATTGTGTCAAATTTTGGTTATCATACTATGGGAGTAGAACCCATGAAGGAAGGGTAAAGGGATTGGGGTTGTTTGGTCTTGAGAAGAAGAATGCTATGGAATGGCTCTTTTAACTCTCTTCAAATATTTGAGATATTTTTATGAGTGCAACATGGCCACATTTGATAAGCAAAAGTAAATGCACTTCAATAAAAGCAAAGCAGGTTTCAGCTGGGTAAAAGGAAGAAATCGATGTGTCTATGACAACATAGTGTAATAGGCACTAGGGAGGATCTTCTTGGAGATTGTTAAGAAAATGACAAACAGCCATTAGTAGAGGGAGGTTTAGGTTATTTGCCATTCTGGGGGCAAGGTGAGGATGGGATGATTTCTTGACACTCCTCCCAGCACCCTGACACGATGATTTTGTTTGTAGTTCACTGGGGAGAATACCCGTCATCAAGAACACTGGGTGCCACTCCACAAATTTCTGGGCTTCTGTGTTTGGAACTTCAGGTGTACACACTGGGAATTCAGTTAAGTGCCACTGTGCATGTTCTCCCACTTCCACACTCAGGTGGACAGACACACATACACACACACATCTCTCCCACCCCCCACAAATTTGCTCCCATATCTGCAGTGCCAGGAGGTGAGAACTCTGACCTGAGGCCTTCCCAGAATTTGTTCTGCTGCTTGGCTTAAGGATACTGCAGAATCTTCTTTATAGAAAAATAGCAAAGTTCCGCCATACAATTTAGCACTGAAACAAACGCTCGGTGTCTAAAAGAATCAGGATTGATCTAGGGGAATTCAGGCAGTGAGCAGTGTAACTCTGCCTTTTCTTTAACTCCCTTTCTGTTTAACTCCCTTTCTGTTTTCATGGAAAGCTGTGATTGTGGAATATCCTTAACTTTATCCACAACAAGCCTGTCTTGGGTATTCCAACATCAATAAGTGTACTAGGAGTTCATTGTGGGTTTTTCTAATGTCCTCCCACTCCTCTGCACACTGAGGGGCCTCAGGACAACCCCAAGTAATTTAGACAGGCTGGCCAAGTGTGAGGGGAAGAGTCCATGACTACTGGCATCCTGGGAGGTAGTTGTGACCAGTCTCTAGGGCCAGTCTGAATCAACCAATGGTATTTATTGAGTGCTTACTCTGTGCAGAGCACTGTACTAAGCACTTGGGAGAGTACATTACCACAGAATTAGCAGATACAATCCCTGCCCATAACAAGTTTAGAATGCATAAACAAGAATTCAAGTTTGCTGAATGCAATCGTATTTATTGAGTGTTTACTGTGTGCAGAGCACTGTACTATACGCTTGGATGTCCACTCTGCATCAGCTCAAGCTTATGCTTCAATCCAACCATGCTGAACTTAAAACATAATAGGATAAAATATTACCTGCTCATTAGTGCTGTTAACGTACTAATTCTGTAAAATGTTTTAACTTGTCCTTAGGTTTATTCATTGCAGACCAGCCAGTAACAATTTAAACATTTTAGAGATAAAACATAGGTGCTCAGTTTCTGAACCCAAAACCCCATTTAACTGTATGTGTGTCAAATATCTCTAATGAAGAAAAGAGAACCTCCAGTGGTTACCCATCCAGCTTGGCATCAAACAGAAACTTCTCACCATTGGCTTTAAAGTGCTCAATCTCCTAGTTTTCTCCTACTTTACCTTGCTACTCTTCTATAACAACCCAGCCTAGACATTTCACTCCTTTAATGCTAACCTTCCAACTGTAGCTTGATCTCGTCTATCTCACAGCCAACCTCTTGCCCACGTCCTGCCTCTGGCTTGGAACTCCCTTTCTCCTCATATCCAACAGACAGTTATTCTCCCCACCTTCAAAGACTTACTCAAGGCACATCTCCTCCAAGAGGCTTTCCCTAAGCCCTCCTTTCTTCTTCTTCAACTCCCTTCTTTTTTTTTATGGTATTTGTTAAGTGTTTACTATGTGCCAAGCACTGTTTTAAGTGCTGGCATAGATATAAGGCATATAGGTTGGACACAGTCCCTGGCTCACATGGGGCACATAGTCTTAATCCCCATATTACCAGATGAGGTAACTAAGACACAGAGAAGCTAGGCGACTTTGCTCAAGATCACACAACAGACAAGTGGCGGAGCTAGGATTAGAACCCAGGTCCTTCTGACTCCCAGGCGTGTGTTCTATCCATTAGGCAGCAAGGAATTTCCACTCTACATTCCCTCTGAGGAATTCTTTGTGGGTTGAGAACATGCTTGCTGCTTCTCTTGAATTTTACCTAGCTCTTAGCACCACATCGCGCTCAGTAAAAAACATTATTATTATTATTATTATTATTATTATTATTATGGTATTTGTTAAGCGCTTACTATGTGTTGAGCACAGTTCTAAGCACTGGGGTAGATACAGGGTAAACAGATTGTCCCACGTGGGGCTCACATTTTTTAATCCCCATTTTTACAGATGAGGTACCTGAGGCACAGAGAAGCTAAGTGACTTGCCTAAGGTCACACAGCAGACAAGTGGCAGAGCTGAGATTAGAACCTATAACCTCTGAATCCCAAGCCCGTGCTCTTTCCACTAAGCCACGCACATGCATGCTAAGTTTTCCATCAGTGAAGTGGGCGGGAGAGGGAGGGGGAAAATCTGCCCCATCTCTCACTATGCACTTTTGCGTCTCCCTGACTTGCTCCCTTTACTCATTCTCCCACCCAGCCCTACAGCACTTATGTACCTATCTGTTATTTATTTATATTAATGTCTGTATCCCCTTCTAGACTGTAAGCTCATTGTGGGTAGGGAATATATCTGTTATATTGTTATATTATACTCTCCTATGTGGCTTACTACAGTGTTCTGCACACAATGAGCACTTAATAAATACGACTGACTGACTGACTGGAAGAAAAGAGAGTACGAGAAAGTACTGAATACAGAGGAAGCTGGGAAGTTCCAAGGTTTTAGAAAGGTTCCTGTGGCCAGACATTTGTAATAGGCTTGGCCGAACACCAGAAAAGGGGGAAAGAAATGAAGAAACCGTCTCTGAGTGGCATATGCACTCACCTGTAAAAGTTGTGTTGCAGTAGCTCTCTGCTCAGGATTCTTTACTAAGCACTTCTTGACAAAATCAGTGAACTCATCAGACCAAAGTTCTGGCTTCCGGAATGTTGGCGGTGGATTTGTGGGAATCATAAAAATAGCCTGGATTAAAAAAATGAGAAAAAAAACATAAATCAACAGAGTGAAAAAAAATGGTTAAAAAACCCCCTCAAATGCCTTTATCCAGCTTTCTATCAGACTGAATCTGGAGAACAAATTTTAACTGGTCTAGGATTTCCAGTTAGACTGGCTTGAGGAAGCAATTCCATCTGCTACTAATGTAGCCACTTCCCATTAAATTTCCTCTATTTAAACTACACCTCATTGAGCACATCATTCTTTATTTTATCTAATGCTGTTTATCAGTCTTGAGAGGAGATTTTGCATTTCTGACTCCCTGAGCAGAACTGGGACATTTTCTAGTTAAAACAGATCCACTCCTTAAATCACTGGTGAGAGCTACTTCTTAATTCAATTGAAATTTGATTTAAAAAATAGTAGCAGTTTTGTCTGCTTCTATCCAAAATAAGCAAAATTACACACAGAGAGCTCAACTCTCCTAATGCCTGAGGAAGGAGTTTTTATTCACACCTGGATATAGACTCTAAGCTTACTGTGGGCAGGGAACATGTCTACCAATTCTGTTGTATTGTACTCTTCCAAATGGTTAGTACAGTGCTCTGCAAACAGTAAGGGCTCACTAAATATAATTGATAGATTAACTGGATGTAAGTTTGGACATAGGTTTGATCTTGGAAGAGCTGTGATCTACAGGTAGGAAAACAGCCTGGAAAACAACATCTCCAAGAATAGGATACTGGGATGGTGGGAGCGAACAGCTAGTCATTCATTCATTTAGTCACAGTTTTTGAGCTCTTACTGTGTGCAGAGCACTGTACTAAGCTCTTGGGAGAGTACAAAACAATAAACAGACACATTCCCTGCCCACAACGAGCTTACAGCCTACAGCTATAATCAAACAACTTGTTTCTCACGTTTTTTCCTTTTCCTGCATCGTTGATGCTCTTCCCTCTCCTCCCCTCTCCCCACCCCCCCGAAAAAAAAAAATCCCCAGTTAACATGAATATCTCTGGATTCCCTAAAATGCATCTCAATATACAAAGAACAGCACATGGATTCAAGGTCTAGCCTGATCCTTGCCTGACTCCACATTGTCTACACCACCTCTTTTCTCACAATAAACATGCCTTCTCATACGTCCCTTACCTTACCCTATTTACTGTTCCTTTATCACGTATTTCTTCCCTTATTCCCATGTTTCACCAATAGCCTTCAGACTTTTAGGATGGGAAGTGGGGCCCCAGGGCAAGGGAGCATTCTCAGAAGTAAGGAAATAGGGAAGCAGCTTGGCACACTGGATAAAGTCCAGGCTTCGGAGACAGAAGAGCACAGGTTCTAATCCCGGCTCTGCCACTTGTCAGCTGTGTGACTGTGGGCAAGTCACTTCACTTCTCTGTGCCTCAGTTCCCTCATCTTCAAAATTGGGATTAAGACTGTGAGCCCCACCTGGGACAGAGACTGTGCCCAACCCGATTTGCCTATATCCACCCCAGGGCTTAGTAAACAACGTGGCTTAGAGGAAACAGCATGGGCTTGGGAGTCAGAGGTCGTGGGTTCTAAACCCCGTTCCGCCACTGATCAGCTGTGTGACTGGGGACAAATCACTTGACTTTACCTCATCTGTAAAAATGGGGATTACGACTTGTGAGTCCCACGTGGGACAACCTGATTACCTTGTATCTACCCCAGCAATTAGAACAGTGCTCGGCAAATAGTAAGTGCTTAACAAATGCCATCATTATTATTTATTATTAAGTGCTTCTGAGGTGGTTCTGCTCTCAGAACCGTCTGGGTCTTCCCAATTCCCAAACCTTATCCTGTATTTAAAGGGGCCAAAATGTGTTTTCTACATACCAGATCCAACAATAGGAAGGTGAGAACTGCTCTGAACTGCCACGACCCTCTGATGGAGGAAATGAGGAATCGTTTGGGAATCATGGAGACATTTCCCTAATTTGCTGGCTGGAAAATTTTGGGGCCAGAGAGCTCGTATACTTCATGCCTCATCTCAGCACTTGTACTTTGGCAAGGTTGTTGACATTTTGGCAGTCAGAGAAAAAAAACCCATCTTTTGACTCGCCGGGGAGCCGTGGCTTTGACAGGGCCTGCTGTAAACACAATCACGATGGGAGTGGAGTTCACACTGTTCCAAGGAGGAGGAAAGCAGAAAAGGCTGGCCCGAGTTTAAACCAGAGCATTAGAGTCATGTGTTTCTGGTGAGCAACTCCTCATGCACCTCCTCTGGCACTGTCCCTCAGCTCGAAAATGACACTGCCAAAGGTGAGACTGAATCCATGGAAGGGAGGGCTGCTGAGGAAAAAAAAAGGTCTTCCCCACTTGTACGTCAGGCCAAGTTATATAATAATGTTGGTATTTGTTAAGCACGTACTATGTGCCAAGCACTGTTCTAATCGCTAGGGGGATACAAGGTGATCACGTTGTCCCTCATGGGGCTCACAGTATTCATCCCCATTTTACAGATGAGGGAACTGAGGCCCAGAGAAGTTAAGTGACTAATGCAGCCCTTCTGGCCCCTTGCCATTCAGAGTGAGCAGTGCTCAGTATGAGCCCGTTGGGTAGGGATTATCTCTCTTTGTTGCCGAATTGTACTTTCCAAGTGCTTAATACAATGCTCTGCACACATTAAGTGCTCAATAGAGATGACTGAATTGAATGGATATCCCTGGCCCGAGATGGCCACCTATGTTCAGGTTGGGCAAGTCAACCTTTTCAGTGGGTAAGGGTGCACGGATGTTGGAATGTTGGAACGGGGCAGGTTAATAATAATAGTGATAATAATAATAACAATGGTATTTGTTAAGTGCTTACTACGTGCCAAGCACTGTATTAAGTGCTGCGGTGGATACAAGCAAATCAGATTGGACATAGTTCCTGTCCCATGTGGGGCTCACAGTCTCAATCATAATAATCATGGTACTTGTTAAGCACTTACTAAATGTTAAGCACTGTTCTAAGCACTGGGGTTGATACAAGTTAATCAGGTTGGGCACAGTCCCCGTTCCACATGGGGCTCACACTCTTAATCTCCACTTTACAAATGAGGTAACTGAGGTCCAGAGAAGTGAAGTGACTTGCTCAAGATCACACAGCAGACAAGTGGCAGATCCAGGATTAGAATAATAATAATAATGATGGCATTTGTTAAGCATGTACTATGTGCTTAACTGTTCTTAAGCACTAGGGTAGATACAAGATCATCAGGTTGTCCCACATGGGGCTCACAGTCTTAATCCCCATTTTACAGATGAGGTAACTGAGGCACAGAGAGGTGAAGTGACTTGCCCCAAGTCACACAGCTGGCAAGTGGCAGAGCTGGGATTAGAATCCAGATCCTTCTGACTTCAAGGCCCCTGCTCTATTCACTAAGCTATACAAATACTACAAACAGTAACCATGGAGGTGTCAAGTTGAAGGTGAACTAAACAATGTGATAGAGCAGAGACACAACTTAAGGCACTTTCTACAGGAGAAGCCCACTCAAGGGCCCTTACCAGAGGCCTAGAGATAATAATAATATTGTTAGTATTTAAGTGTTTACTATGTGCCGAGCACTGTTCTAAGCGCTGGGGTAGATACAAGGGAATGAGCTTGTCCCATGTCGGGCTCACAGCCTTCATCCCCATTTTACAGATGAGGGAACTGAGGCCCAGAGAAGTTAAGTGACTTGCCCAAGGTCACACAGCTGACACGTAGCAGAGCCAGGATTAGAACCCACGACCTCTGACTCCCAAGCCTGGGGCTCTTTCCACTGAGCCACGCTGCTTCTCAATGTTGGTATTTGTTAAGTGCTTACTATGTGCAGAGCACTGTTCTAAGCGCTGGGGGAGATACAGGGTAATCAGGTTGTCCCACGTGAGGCTCACAGTCTTCATCCCCATTTTACAGATGAGGGAACTGAGGTACAGAGAAGTTAAGCGACTTGCCCACAGTCACACAGCTCACAAGTGGCAGAGCTGGGTTTTGAACCCATGACCTCTGACTCCCAAGCCCGGGCTCTTTCCACTGAGCCACACTGGTGATAAAAGAGAAGTCTAGGATATATGGGCAGGCTAAGCAGCTCTGTGGGTGGGAGAATTTGAGTGGCCCTTCCTCTTCTCAGCTACATCAGCTAAGGGGAAGCAACGTTTTCATCACAGTTTTCTCTTCATGCAGCAGAGTTTGGAGGAGACACTGGCTCCCTTTAGATGCTGCACTGACAACTCAATGAGGGCAATCAGGTTCATAATTCAGACAGACAGGGAGACTCAATTCACCCTACACCATTACACCCAACACCATTATGGGTGCCAGTTTAGCCTGCCCCAAAGTCCAACCAGTGTGGACCTAACCTGCTCCTGCATTTCAAATGGCCCGTGACCAGCTTGCTCTTGCGCCAGCCTGTGCCAGGCCGATAACAGAGAAGTGAATCAGGCAGGAAAGGACATCAAGCTTAGTTATAGGTTGTGGCAGCTGACCTTCCCAGCACTGCAAGGTCACTTAAGGGCATTTTAGGCAATTAGGACAGCTGTGTAAGCCAAGCAGAGATCATTAATAAGCACTTCTTCCCCTTCTGTCTTTCCACGTGTTGATCGGCATTTTTTTTCTTTTCACTTCCCCATCGCGCTTCTATCCTCTGGCTGAGATCTATTTAGATGGTCAACTCCTAGAGGACAGGGATCTGGTCTTCTGCCTCTACTATATTCTCACAAGTGTTCAGTACAGTTCCCTGCACACAACAGATGCTCAATAAATAATAATTGGGGTATACGTTAAGCACTTACTATATGCCAGGCACTCTACTAAGCACTGGAGTAGATAGAAGCTTCTGAGTTTGGACACAGTCCCTGTCCCACATTGTGCTTGCAGTCTCAATCCCCATTTTACAGATCAGGTAACTGAGGCACAGAGAAGTAAAGTGACTTGCCCAAGGTCACACTTGTCTTACGCTGTCGAGTCGTTTCTGACCCACAGCGACACCACGGACGCATCTCTCCCAGAACAGCAGACAATGAATACTGATCGATTCACACCTCCTGGACTACACAGCTTGAGAATGGGTATTTTCATATCAGCTCGAGAATGTGTATTTTCATACCACTTTCGGATCCCACCTCCTCTCTTTGTTCCCCCTATCAAAAGGATGATGTCTTGATAATCCAAGGACGTTCACAGCCTTGTAATTAGCATTTCGGTAAACTTCTGGTAAGAATTCCTCTAGATACAGACCTAGGATGAGGGCTCTGATCAAGAGCCCAAATTACAAATGTTCATGACACAGGTGTAAGAAGTCTGTGGATTGTTGTCCCTTGAACCTACATTTTCTGTTATTTTCAACTTACTAGCTGATATGTGTCACATAGTGGTAGATTTATGTTTTGGTTGGGTCTTAACGTTACCTCCATTCCTTCCTAACCAAATTACTTACTTATCCTTCACCCTCAATGATTTGCTGACCAGGTAGCCAAAAGTGGCTGTTGTAACTGAGTGGTTGGATATGGGAGTGGAGAAATGCCGATTTCATAGGAGGCTTAGACTCAAATAAATCTGTGGAACAAGGCCTTGGAGGGTAGTTATACCACCCCCAGGCCCTTTGGCAATATCTTCTTTTCCCTACTTCCCACCTTCAGGTGCTCTCGGAGACCATCAAGGACCCCTCCTTCAGAGGAGGCGAAAAGAATAATCAGAGCCTTGTCCCAAATCACATATGCTCTTCCCCTGCAATCAAATGGCACCCTTCCTTTCCCCCCTATTTCCTGGACAATAGAAGGGAACACAGGTAAGTTACCTTTCCATTTCTAGAAAGGCAGAGGCAAAGGGAGATCTGAATCTCAAACTTGACTAGGACGTGGATGAGGATTTTTACTATAGAAAAGGAGAAGGTATGAGCAAAGGAAAAATGTCAGTGATGACGATAATTATTGTGGCATTTGTTAAGCAGTCACTATGGGCTGCTTGAGAAGCAGTGTGGCCTAATGGATAAAGCATACGCTCGGGTGCCAGAAGGACCTGGATTCTAATTCCACTCTGCCATTTGTCTGCTGTGTGGCCTTAGGCAAGCCAATTTACTTCTCTGTCCCACAGTTACCTCATCTGTAAAATGGGAATTAAGACTGTGAGCCCCATATGGGACAGGGACTGTGTCCAAACTCATAACCTTCTATCTACTCCAGTGCTTAGTACTGTCCCTGGCACATAGTAAGGGCTTAACAAATACCATAAATAAATAAAAGTAGAAATAAAAATGATAGACCAAACACTCATTGGGATAGATACATGATAAGCGTGAGGATACATATGCAATAAGCAGGTCAAACACATGCCCTTCCTGCATGAGGCTTACACTCTGAGTACAACAACAGGTACTGAATCCCCACTGTAGAGATGAGGAAGCCGAGGCAAAGAAAAGTTAAGTGACTTGTGTGGTGAGCCTGCAACAAGCTGCCTTATTAATGACTGTTTATGATCCCGTGAACAACAACAAGGAAAAACTTTGCGAGGCCACTGATGGGCTCTACCTGAGACAGGTGATTGCTGACCTGCGAGGGTGGAGCAAGGAGGGAGGTGTGGCTTTCTCTCCCTGTTCTACCTGGTAAGGGCCTGGACCTATCAATGACTGTCAAGTAGAGCTCCAGCTGCCATGCCTAAGGCAGATAAAAGGCATTTATTTGGAATTGCAAGGGGGTACCTGGAGGTAGCATGCTGAAACACGTAAGCGTTGGAGCAGCAGGAGAGCAGCACTTGGAAGCAGAAAGAAGCATTAGCAGAATGGGCTTCTTTGACCAAAGACTGGTATTGGACCCCTGGGTGGGGGAATATGTATGTGTCACTCACTTACATGTTGGTAAAACTAAGTAAAAAACTTTCCACATCAACTCTGGTGATCAGAGGCATAGTTTGACTTCAACCACGCGTCACTGAGGCTCTCCCGGTCCAGGTTGGTACGAGGTGGGGGCTCGCAACAACTTGCCCAGGACCACGTAGCAGGCAAGTGGTTACAGCAAGGATTAGAACTTAGGTCCTCTGACTCCAAGCCCATTGCTCTTTCCACTAGGCCACACTGCTTCAAAGTTTGACAACAATATCCTATTCAGTTGTCAGGTCTCTCCCAAAATCGAATGCCACAGGTAAGCCAAAAAAAGGTACTGAAAATCCAAAGGGCAGATAACATTTACTAGGTACTGACACTGGAAGTTTGATTACAAAGGATAACCAAGGTGTGTCTCTGTCTCTCTTTCAACCAGGGAGCAGCACTGGCTCTCAAGCCAACAGGATCTCTATTCCTGGCACAAGTTTAAATGGTCACAGTAACCTCAAACACACTCCTCTAAATGAAATCCACCCCTACTGTCGCTAAGCCCTTTTAACTATTCATTGATCCTCTCATATCCTTTTTCAAATTGCATTAAAGAAGCCAGGGCAAAGAGGTTAAGTGACTTGCTGATGGCCTTAGTTATAATGGGCAGGTCACTCAGAGCAGTAACGAAAAGCCCCCCAATAAACAGCACCAAGATTAGTTTTCCCTTCAGGACTGAAAAGACCTCCTGCAATCCTCAATTACTCCTGGTGTAGTGAAAGAATGAACATAAAAGTGGACTCTGGTCTATGTCAAACAGAGCGGCAAAGGTGAAATCCAGTCCCACTGGTTTGCTGCACTCCATTCTCTGCAGAAGTTCTGCTCTTCTGCACTTCTGTTATAAACAACTGATGGATAATACACACTCAGCTCATCTTGTCCTTGAAGCTAATGTTTCTCTTTGAACTTTGAGCTGCAGAACCCAAGCCTTATCTTCAGATAATCATAATACATCAACTCCTCTCCCCTCAGTAGCTATTAGAAACCCAAGGATAAAACAGCCTACCTCTAACAACTGTTTATACAGAAGGATCATAAACTAAACCTAAAATGTTCTTCTCCTATTCACTTGGCTCAGAATTTATGAACCACAAAGTTTAGTGACTTTAGAGTACACATTGGGAAAATGATTTGCTTCCATTTCACTTGGCAAAGTTGTTGCTGTCAAATATGAACCAGAAGGGCATCATAAAAGAATTTACTTCCTTATATTCAATTAATGACTGTGAGAACAAGCAAGAGCGCTGGGATGACTAGGACACACCCACTTAGGGAGGTAGATAAGATGCTTTTACTTTTTTAGGGCCTGTGTTTATAAAATTCAATTCAAACTATTCCTGATTAAACCATGAGAGTGTCCCAAACCCAGTGGGTCCACGGACTGAAAAACAGCAGATCCTTTTATCTTAGGAAATAGAGAATGTTTTGCGGACTAAAAGTAGAGGGTATTGACAAAGACAGGAATCAGAAGCTTAGATTAAACCATCCCACAATCCTCCCCTCTCCACCTCTCATTTCCCATCACATGAATAAGCATGGGGCCATATAACTTAATCTTATCTTAAAAACTATTTTGATGCAAGAATGTTACTGCTGAACAGATAAGTTTCTCCTTTTGTTTATTTCCTCTACAGTGTCTTGCTTAACTACTTGTTTCTCTCTAGATTTATATTTTTGAATGAGATTTTAGAGCACAAGTACACTCTCAAGGTGTTAATAAGAAAAAAGTTTTGGAACCTGCATCCCAGATATAAACATAATTGGAAATACCACCAAAAGGGGAAACTAGACCAGCTTACCAGGAAATAGTACAGTGAGATAGTGAATAACTGTCCAGTAAAAAAAAAAAAAGGAAAAGATTAGTAAAGGAATGCAGTGCAGTCAAGGACATAAAAAGAAACAGGAAAAATATTATTTTAGTACATAAGGCATAAGAGTTTTAAAAAGTCCTTATATCATCTGTCCTATTCCTCACCTTCCCAGGGCTGCTTTTGGTTCCATTCTACTCAATTTCTCAGATATACATCTATATCTACATATAGATATATAGATATAGATATAGATATTTGCATTTGTTAACGCTGTACTAAGCACTGGGCTAGATGTAATACAATATAATCAGATTGAACGCATTTCCTAGGGTTCACAGTCTAAAAGGTGGGAGGCAAACAGACACGGAAAATTTATGGCAAGTAGCAGAGCTCAAATTAGAACCCAGATCCTCTGACTACCAGGCATGACTCTCACTAGGCCAGAATGCAGGTGACCAATTGGCTGTTATGTTATGGCTCCGGGTACAGGGAAATTAATCAGGGAAAAGGATGAAGAAAGTGAAAGAACTTCAGTTTTACAAGGCAAACCCTGCATTAGAGAACTGGGAATAATTTTCTGCCAAATTATAGTTTTTAGTGATCTTTGAAATGTCAGCATTCAAAACATTGATTTGTTATATTACCATGATAGACTGGACCCCTCTTCTATATTAGTTTGACAGAACCTGTCGTTTGGGGTATTGATTTCACAAATTTCTGATTAAAAAGGTGGTTTTGGCCCCTTCCTTCAATGCCATCTTCACAAAAAGATGCTTTTGCAAATATGATGCCAAACCACAATTATATCCAAATTCTCTCAAATGTTTTACTTGTAACGGAATTCCAGGCCCATTCAAAATGGCATTTTTATGCTATTCTGGGGTTTAAAGTCTTGTGATTTATACATGATTGATCAATTTTCTACGGAAATCACTTCTGTAATAATATTTCATACTCTGGATCCTGCCCTGATATACAGGTTGAGTTACTGATGGTTACATTAGGAAAGGAGATGGCAGACGCATTATCAAACATCAACTCTGCTGCATGAGGATGAACTCTCCATTTATCTTACAATAGAAAAGCTTTGCTGCTTCTAAAATGTTCTTTCACTGATATTACAAAAACATGCTGATGAAAATAATAGCTGTGGTATTTGATAAGTGCTTACCATGCGCTGAACGCTATGCTAAAGGCATTGGCTTAGTACAGTGCTCTGCACACAGTAAGCACTTAATAAATACGACTGAATGAATACAAGATCATCAGAAAAAGAGTCCTTATCATTCATGGAAATCAATCTAAGTGGGAGCGAGAACATGGTTTAATCCCCATTTTTACCGATGAGGAAACCGAGGCAGAGAGCAGTTAGGTGACTTGCTCAAAGTCACACAGCGGGCAAGTGGCAGAGGGGGGATTAGAACCCAGTTCCCTGATCCACAGGTCCCTGCTCTTTCCACTAGACCATTTGCTTAACGACCATAAAAATGCCTTTATTTCTCCATCAAGTACCTTGCACTTTGTAAAGCAGGTAAATATTTAACTTTGAACTCTAAGACAATGCTATTTTTCCAGTTGCCCAAACGCTTTATTTTATATGAGCAAGCAGCATTAGCAAGCCCAAGAACAGCATCACTTTAGTCTGCTTAAAACCAGCAGCACTAGATTTATCTGTACTTGCTGCGTTAGAATGGAGTAAGTCCTAACAAAATTGGCCAGTTTCATAAGCATTATAAAATCAGTTTATGAAAAAATTATTTTCAGGATTTAAATTTCAACCTCCCACCCAAAATCATTTTCTGCAATTTAATGAACACCCAATTTTTATCCATCCCATTTACCTATTATTGTAATGCTGTGGCAAAGTTTAAAATATAAAAGCATTCATTTAAAAGCAATTTGTTAAGCATTCATTCATTCAATAGTATTTATTGAGCACTTACTATGTGCAGAGCACTGTACTAAGCGCTTGGAATGTACAAATCGGTAACAGATACAGTCCCTGCCTTTTGACGGGTTTACAGTCTAATAGGGGGAGACAGACAAGAACAATGGCAATAAATAGGATCAAGGGGATGAACATCTCATTAAAACAATAGCAAATAAACAGAATCAAGGTGATGTACATCTCATTAACAAAATAAATAGGGTAATGAAAATATATACAGTTGAGTGGACGAGTACAGTGCTGAAGGGATGGGAAAGGAGAGGGGGAGGAGCAGAGGGAAAGACCATTATTATTATATTCCACTGACACCTCAAGCTTAACATGTCCAAAACAGAACTCATCATCTGCTAAGCTCCCTTTCCCCCCTTTCCCTCTGCTCCTCCCCCCTCCCTTTCCCTCCCCTCAGCACTGTGCTCATTTGATCATTTGTATATATCTTTATTACCCTATTTATTTTGTTAATGAGGTGTACATCACCTTGATTCTATTTATTGCTATTGTTCTTGTCTGTCCGTCTCCCCCATTAGACTGTAAGCCCGTCAAAAGGCAGGAACTGTCTCTATCTGTTACCAATTGGTACATTCCAAACGCTTAGCACAGTGCTCTGCACATAGTAAGCGCTCAATAAATACCCTTGAATGAATGAATAAAATGTGGATTAAGTCTGTGAGCCCCACGTGGGACAAACTGATTACCTTTTTAGCTACCCCAGCACTTAGAACAGTGCTCAGGACATAGTAAGCACTTAAATACCATAATTATTATTATTAACGAATACCACAATTATCACTGTTTTTATTATCATGCCATCAGGCATGATTGTTCCAAAATCCCAGGCCCATTTTTTCAATACTGTTGCTTCCCCATCCTTCACCAGCTTCCCAGCTAAGAGAAGCAGCTTGGCTCAGTGGAAAGAGCCCGGGCTTTGGAGTCACAGGTCATGGATTCAAATCCCGGCTCTGCCACTTGTCAGCTGTGTGACTGTGGGCAAGTCACTTCACTTCTCTGTGCCTCAGTTACCTCATCTGTAAAATGGGGATTAAGACTGTGAGTCTCACGTGGGGCAGCCTGGTTCCCCTGTATCTACCCCAGCGCTTAGAACAGTGCTCTGCACATAGTAAGCGCTTAACGAATACCAACATTATTAAAGAGTAGAAAGGGTGGGAGGAGAGAAGGGAAAGGAGGAGACCGAGGGACTGCATGTCCTAGGAACTCAATGACTAACCTCGGACTCCATTCTTCTCTCCCCATTCTGGAATTCACACGTGATTCATCCTTCCCCTCTTCCTACCTTGGGCGTGTGCCACTATCACTGCTTACAAAGATAATGCTTAGTACAGTGCTCTGCACACAGTAAGCGCTCAATAAATACGACTGAATGAATGAATAACCCTTTTTTTCCACCTCCTTAAAAATGGGTGGTTAGGGAATTATGTGGTGGAGGCAATATGGTAAAATACAAGACCCATGAGGTTTGAACTTATTCCCTTAGGAAACCTAAAGTAGGGTATCTGGTAAACTAAACACATGCTGCTCAACATCTGTAACCATATTTTCACAATTTATTTTTAGGCACATTAACAAGACATGCAACATAAATCATGATAGGATCATCTAAATCTATCTCCTTGGTTTCCACTACTTAGGGAAAATCCAGACTAGAGGAAAATCATGTCCCACCGAAGAAAAGTGGCTCAGCTTCAAAACGGACATTTCGGGAATTTAAAATGAAAACTTTTCTCTGCACATTCACTAATCTATTATTATCAAGCCAGATGGGTTAAAAATGAAATCAAGGGAATCTTATCCATAGAACCTATTGCCTTTCTTCAGAATAGTTCCCAGCAAAATCTGCATAAATGATCATGGAAATGAGTTGAGCATATGTTTAGCTTGTATATTTACATATACAAACTAGTTCTCCTAGAAGGACTGGGTGGAGGAAGGACAGCATGTTCCCACAGAAACCTGCAAAATGGGAAATCGCCCACTGTCGTAGTCATGCTATGCCCAGCTACTTGCATAAGCAAATGATTTCTTCCAATTCCTTGCATGTAGATGGATCAATCAATCCATCATCAATCTTATTTTTTGTATGCTTACTGCTTGCAAGGCTAATAATAATAATGTTGGTATTTGTTAAGCACTTACTATGTGCCGAGCACTGTTCTAAGCGCTGGGGTAGACAGAGGGGAATCAGGTTGTCCCACGTGGGGCTCACAGTCTTCATCCCCATTTTACAGATGAGGTAACTGAGGCACCGAGAAGTTAAGTGACTTGCCCAAAGTCACACAGCTGACAAGTGGCCGAGCCGGGATTTGAACCCATGACCTCTGACTCCAAAGCCCGTGCTCTTTCCGCTGAGCCACGCTGCTTCTCAAGGCTCTGTACTAAGCACTTGGGAGAGGACAACACAACAGTATAACAGATACATTTCCTGCCTGCAACGAGCTGACAGTCTAGAGGATGAGTTTTTAGTCTAGAGGATGTACACTGACATAAGAATGGCCCATTACACCACTGACTTGTGTCTAACCCAATGCTTAGAACAGTGCTTGACATATAGTAAGCTCTTAAAAATATAATTATCTCTTTATGCAACAAATAGGTGTTGAGTGGAGTTGGAAAAGGAGAGGGACGAAACACTTGATAGCACACTGTGAAAAGCAGCATGGTGAAATGGATAGAGCATGGGCTTGGGAGTCAGAAGGTCATGGGTTCTAATCCTGGCACCACCACTTGTCTGTGTGACTGCAGGCAAGTCACAACTTCTCTGTGGCTAGAAGGTCATGGATTTTAATCCCAGCACCACCACCTGTCTGCTGTGTGACTGTGGGCAAGTCACTTACCTTCTCTGCCTCACTTACTTCATCTGCAAAAAGTGGGGATTAAGAGTATGAGCCCAATATGTTCAACCTGATTACCCTGTAACTACCACAGTGCTTAGAACAGTGCTTGGCACATAGTAAGTGCTTAACAAGTGCCATAATTATTACTATTATTCTTATCCATTAGAAAACAACATTGTAAATATGCTATTAACTTTACTACGTCATTCACCACCAAAATGAAGCTACATTATGTTTCAAATTATATGACTGCCCCTTTTTTTGCATTAGCAGCTCTCGGGTTTCCTTTTTGCCAAACTAACTTTCTTCCCCTCTTCAAAGCCCTACTGAGAGCTCACCTCCTCCAGGAGGCCTTCCCAGACTGAGCCCTACCATTCCCTCTGCTCCTTCTCCCCTCCCCATTGCCCCTACTCTCTCCTTCTGCTCTACCCCCTTCCCTTCCCCACTGCACCTGTATATATTTGTACATATTTATTGCTTTTTTAATTTATTAAGATGTGCATTTATCTACGGTTCTTTTTATCTATTTTGATGGTAGTGATGCCTGCCTACTTGTTTTGCTTTGTTGTCTGCCTCCCCCTTCTAGACTGCGAGCCCAGTGTTGGGTTAGGGACTGTCTCTATCTGTTGCCAAACTGTACTTTTCAAGTGCTTAGTACAGTGCTCTGCACAAAGTAAGCACTCAATAAATACGATTGAATAAATTAATGAATTTGGTTTGGCTCCTAGAGGGCAAGGATTGTGTTTCCTATTCTGCTGTATTGCTCTTTCCCAAGTGCTGAGAACAGTGCTCTAAACACAGTAAGTGCTCAATAACGACCACTGACTGATTGAAAATGTCTGTCGATTCCTAAATTGGAGTGTAATTTCTTTGTAGGCAGGGAAAGTGTCACTTTGTGTTGTACTTTCCCAAGCGCTTTGTGCGGAAAGCACTCCATAGGCACTGTTTGAATCTGTAACAATCTAATCGCAACAAACACTGCAAACACAGTTCTGGCAAAACGGCACATTTTAAAGATGACCAAACAATCAATGATATTTACTGGGGGCCTAATGCATTCAGAACTTGGCAACCTGCGCCCACAGCCGGGGTCCTGGCAGCAGGATCAAGTGGCTAGAGCAAGGGCCTGGGAGTCAGAAGGACCTGGGTTCTAATTCTCACTCCGCCACTAGTCTGCTGTGTGACCTGGGGCAAGTCACTTTACTTCTATGTTTCTCAGTTATCTCATCTATAAAATTGGGGTTAAGATCATGAACTCCGTGTGGGACGGGGCCGTGTCCAACCTAATGAGCTTGGATCTACCCCAGTGTTTAGTACAGTCCCTGGGCACATAGTAAGCGTTTAACAAATACCATTAATAAAAACAAAAACAAAAAAAAAACAGGCAGTGCCTGGTGCCTGGCCCAACACCCACATCACTGGGAATCTCATCAGCCCCTGGAAAGGGAGAAGAAACTCCTCCAGCAGGAGGCCTTCTCCAATTTTAGGATGTTGGCAAGGCCGGTGGTCTAAGAGTCAATGGGTCTAGAGGGGGAGACAGACATTTATGTAAATAAATAAATGACAGATATTTACATAAGTGTTGTGGGGCTGGGCAGGGGGGATGAATAAAGGAACCAAGTCAGGGCAACGCAAAAAGGAGTGGAAAAAGAAGAAAGAAGAACTTAGGGAAGGCTTTTTGGAGGAGATGTGCCTTCAATAGCGCTTTAAAAGGTTGGGGGAGAGTCACTGTCTATAGGATCTGGCAACCCAGGGCAGACGCGGGATGTGGGCAAGTGGTCAGTGGTGAGACAGACCAAGATCGAGGTACAGTGAGTAGATTGGCATTAGAGAAGCTAAGTGTGTGGTCTGGGTTGGAGTCGGAGAGTAGTGAAGGTAGGAGGGGGCAAGGTGATTGAGTGCTTTAAAGCCAATGGTGAAGAGTTTCTGTTTGATGCAGAGATGGGTGGGCAACCATTGGAGCTTCTCGAGGAATGGGGAAATAGAGGAGTGGGTGCAGAACTTGTACAGGACAACATTTTAAGAAAAAGCAGCGTGAAGCCTGGACTGGAGAGACCAGAAGCAGGAAGACTAGTGAAGAGACTTTTACCATAACAAAGCATGAGAGGTAGCATGGCCTAGTGGAGAGAATACAGAACTGGGAGTCGGGAAACCTGGACTCCAGTCCCAGTTCTGCCACTTGCCTGATGGGTGATGGCGGACAGACTCACCTAACTCCTCTGTCAGTCTGTTTCCTCATCTGTAAAATGGGGGTAAAATAGGGATAAGTGCTGAGATTGAGGTGTCCAGTGGAGATATCCTGGATGCATGAGGAAATGGAGAAATGCAGACTAGTGAAAGGTGAACTAGTGAAAGGTGACTTAGACTGTCCCCCTCTAGACTGTACACTCATTGTTGGCAGGGGACGTGACCACCAACACCACTGCATTATACTCTCCCAAATGCCTAGTACACTGCTCTGCACACAGCAAGTGCTCAATAAGTATCACTGATCTCCCCCTACAGACTGTAACCTCACTGTGGGCAAGGAATGTGTCTGTTTCCTGTTATATTGTACTCTACCAAGCACTTAGTACAGTGCCCTGAACACAGTAAGTGTTCAATAAATACGACTGAATTAATTTAATTGGAGAAGGGTATTTGGGATACATCCATTTAAAGGTGATAGCTCAAGTCTGGTAAGGAGACGAGCACCCCAAGAGAATTAATTTTGAGAGAGAAGAATAAGGGGACCCAGAACGGTCTTTAGAGATACTCAAAATTAGGGGGTGAGTGATAGAAGAGGAACTGGTGAAAAAGACTGATAAAGCGAAGTATGAGTAGTAAAAGGGGAGAACCAGGAGATAACTGTGTTGATGAAACCAAAGTCTGAAAGTGTTCAGAGGAGTCGGAAATGTTCTGCAGTATCAAAGGCATCAAAGAGGATAAGGACATGGCACAGCCCATTAAACTTTGAGAAGATCATTGATGACCTTGGATAGTGAGTGTGTACGTAGTAAACTCCTGGTGGGCAGGGAATATTTCCACTTCCTCTGTTGTACTGTATTCTCCCATGAGCCCCGCTGCTTCCCCCTCTGTAATTTAACATGTCTCCCTTAGTTAAATCAAGGGTACTTACTTAGTGCTTAGTGTGTGCAGAGCACTGCACTAAGCGCTTCAGGAGTACGATACCGCAGTTGGTAGACAGTTCCCTGCCCTCAACGAGCTAGATTGTTAGCTCATTAGGGTACTGTATCGTACTCTCCCAAGTGCTTGGTACACAGCACACAGCAGGTGTTCCATAAAGACCACTGACTAACTCATTGGATTGTGTATACTCAGTGAAGGAAGGGAAAAGGGGGAAAATCTTTCTGTTCTGGGAAAGATGAGAGATGGTGGAAAGCAAGCATGAAGGCAGAGGGCATACACAAACATATGGAGGAGTTTGTCTAGAAATGGGAGGGTTTGGGGGCAATAGCCCAGGAAGGGAGAAATCCTGCAGAGGGGCTAAGAAATCGGGAGCTTTTTAATATGGGGCAGACTTGAGCACGTATGAAGGCAGAGGGGAGAGCCATTTGAGGGTGAGAGGTCCAAGATAATAGTAAGGATGTGGATGAGACTGGAAGTTAGTGTTTTTGAGGATGTGAGAGTGGGTGGGGTCAGAGGTGCAGAGGTCTACTCTTAAGAAGCAGCTAGGATAGTGAAGAAAGCAGAGATGGGTGGTAGAGGAGGACTTGGCGTGTCTTATGCCGTCGAGTTGTTTCCGACCCATAGAGACACTACGGACACAACTCTCCCAGAACGCTCCGGTCTCCATCTGCCATCATTCTGGTAGTGTATCCAGAGAGCTTTCTTGGCAAAAATCCAGAAGTGGTTTACCACTACTGCCTTCCAGAGGCAGCGTTGGCTCAGTGGAAAGAGCCTGGGCTTCAGAGTCAGAGGTCATGAGTTCGACTTCCGGCTCTGCCACTTGTCAGCGGTGTGACTGTGGGCAAGTCACTTCACTTCTCTGTGCCTCAGTTACCTCATCTGGAAAATGGGGATTAACTGTGAGCCTCACGTGGGACAACCTGATTACCTTGTATCTACCCCAGCGCTTAGAACAGTGCTCTGCACATAGTAAGTGCTTAACAAATACCAACATCATTATTATTATTATTAAACTCAAGTCTCTGCCCTCGACTCTGTCCCATGCCGCTGCTGCCCAGCACGGGTGAGTTTTGACTTGTAGCAGATTGCCTGCCACTCACTAGCCACTGGCCAAGCTAGAAATGGGAATGGGTAGGCCCCTGCTTGACTCTCCCTCCCGTAGCCAAGAACGGTAAAGTACTGGAAACTCTCCAGATGGAGTTCCTACTTAAGGAAAATTACCCTTTACTCTCGGTCCTGAGATTGCCCTCTCTAGTTCAAAGTGAGAGGCTGCCTTGAACTTTGCTCTGTCTTTCCAACATCCCATATTGCTTCCTTTAATCATTTATCAGCAGCGTGGCTGAGTGGAAAGGGCACTAGCCTAGGAGTCAGAGCCCCTGGGTTCTAATTTGGTTCCGCCACTTAAACCTGTTATGTGACTCTGGGAAAGTCACTTAACTTCTCTGCACCTCAGTTTCCTCAACTGTAAAATGGCGACTTAATGCCTGTTCTCCCTCCTACTTAGACTGTGAGGCCCTGTGGGACAGGTACTATGTCTGACCTGCCTGACAAGTAATGTCTCTACCCCAACATTTAGCACGGTGCTTAGCACACAGTAAGCCCTTAACAAATACAATAATGATAATGATGGTAATTTCTAACACTGGATTTTAGCCACTGAGCTCTGTTTGAAGGAGCAGGCCATGGACATACCCCACCGATTTAACCTAATAATAGCTGTGGTATTTGTTAGGTGCTCTGTGTTAAGCACTGTATTAAACGCTGGGGTAGATATAAGATAACCAGGTCGCATGAGGGGCTCACAGTCCAAGTAGAAGGGAGAACAGGTACTGAATCCTCATTTTGCAGATGAGAGAACTGATGCACAGAGAAGTGAATTGACATGTCGGAGGTCACACAGCGGACAAGAGGCAGAGGTGACATTAGAACTCAGGTCCTCTGGCTTCAGGTCTGTGTTCTTTCCACTAGGCCACGCTGCTTCTCCTGGACTATTTGACAGGAAACTGTATGGAGAGCATTAAGTGTCGGGAGAACACGTATGTCTTCAATGAGCCTTGAACTGAAATCCTAAGGATCAACTGCACATATGCAGACATATTCAGAATTGTGCCACCGCATTATCTCTCCAGAAAACACCTATGCATATACCCTGCACCTCCCATGTCCTAACATAATCATTTACTTTCTGCCTGCTTTAACTTAACTTTCAGGAGGAGGAAGATGGTGGCAAAACTGGCCCTAAGAGCAAAAGCAGTAACCAGTTAGGGTTCCCTCTCCTGCCCTCATTCAGCTGCTGCCACAGCTCAACCTTCTGGAGAAGGAAGAGCTCCAGCAGAATCGATCGATCATATTCACTGAGCACTAAATATATGCCTAGTACTGTACTAAGCGCTTGGGAGAGCACAATATAACAGAGTTGGTTACGTTTGCTGCCCACAACAAGCTTACAGACTACAGGAAGAGGATTTGTCTCCTAGTCCTTTCACTTGCCCGCCTAGAAGTGGGAACTCTGAGAAGCCAGCAACAGCAGCGAGGTCTCTTTCCTTCTGATGAGTTGCTGATCTCCATGAACTGTATATTCCATAAAATTTCTGAATTCTTATCATGAGTCCATGAACCACTGCATGTGCTTTTTAGCAACTGTGCCTGAGCTACTTCACAAGCGAGACCTGTGTTTCTAGATCTTCTCCCCAGTGCCGCCAGGGAGGTCTGCCACTGGATCCGGCAGTGGAAGCGGCCTCGATGACCTCGGTTGCTCCCCGGCCCCTGGAGGTCCAGGAGAGGGAGATTCATTCCTTCATTCAATCGTATTTATCGAGAGCTTACTATGTACAGAGCACTGGACTAAGTGCTTGGAATGTACAATTCGGCAACATATAGAGACCATCCCTGCCCCGTGATGGGCTCACAGTCACAATTAGACTGTAAGCCCATCAAACGGCAGGGACGGTCTCTATCTGTTGCCGACTTGTTCATTCCAAGCGCTTAGTCCAGTGCTCTGCACATAGTAAGCGCTCAATAAATACTATTGAATGAATGAATGAATAAATGGGGGAGACAGACAGCAAAGCAAAACAGAACAAAACAAAACAAGAAGTCTGGCGACAAAACAAGAAGTCTGAGGTGAGAAGCACCTGTTCCCCACCTCTCCCACCCCGGCCACTTAGCGAAGCAGTGTGGTTCTTTGGAAAGAGCACAGGCCTTGGAGTCAGGGGATGCTGGTACTAATCCTGGATCTGTTACTTGTCTGCTGAGTGACCCTGGGCAAGACACTTAACTTCTCTGTGCCTCAGTTACCTCAACTGTCAAATGGGGATTAAGACTGCGAGCCCCACGTGGGACAATCTTATTACCTTGTATCTACCCCAGTGCTTAGATTAGACTGTAAGCCCGTGATGAGACTGTAAGCCCGTCAATGGGCAGGGACTGCCTCTATCCGTTGCCGATTTGTACGTTCCAAGCGCTTAGTACAGAGCTCTGCACATAGTAAGCACTCAGTAAATACTATTGAATGAATGAATGAAAGAGTGTTCAGCACACAGTAAGCGCTTAACAAATACTTTAATTATTATTATTATTATTACTAGGGGGCTTGCATGTTTTGCAAGCATGTAGACTGTTGGAAAGGTTGTGTCTGTGACTCTGTACCACCTCCACAAGTGGTGAAACCCTTCCCTCTCCCTCCATACATTTAGATCATGATCCCCGGTGTGGGCCAGGGTTGGTGTCTACTTTAACACTGAACTCTTTCCCCTAAATTTAGTATACGTGCACATAGTAGGAACTTAATAAATTAATGAAATTCATTGGAATAAACGCTAAGTTTCTCTGGAAATCTCCAGGCCAGTTATCTGGTTCAGAAAAACAACAGAGCAAGGGGAATTCACATGTTTCAGAGAAGCAGTGTTGTCTAGTGGATAGAGCCCGAGCCTGGGAGTCAGAAGGACCTGGGTTCTAGTCCAGGCTCCATCAATTGTATTTATTGAGAGCTTACTGTGTGCAGAGCACTGTACTAAGCGCTTGGAAAGTACAATACAGCAATAAAGAGAGACAATCCCTGCCCACAATGGGCTTACAGGCTAGAGGGTCACTTGGCACTGGTCACTTGGCAGTTGTATTACCTTGGGCAAATCACTTCACTTCTCTGTGCCTCAGCTCCCTGAACGGTAAAGCCCCATGTGGGACAGGAACTGCAACCAACCTGATTAACTTGTATCTACCCCAGCACTTAAAACAGTTCTTGACACATAGTAAGAGTTTAACAAATATTATTATTGTTATTATTGTTAATAAAACTCAGTAGGCAAAGTTTGGAAATTCCTGTTTCTCTTAAAATGAATTATGGGAAGAATTAATTTCAAAGATTTAATCTTAAATGTAATTACGTGCAATAAGACTGACAAACAAAAATTAAAGTAGCATATACACTTCTTAATAAATAAAAGGGGTAAATTTAATCCAACTTAAATACTAGTAGCAGCATTTTATAACAAGTAGCAGTAGCTTCTATAAACTATTCTTTGGACCTTTGGTGGACCTTTGATGCACCTTTGGAATGCAGCAACAGCAAAGTATGATCTCTGCAGTTATAAAGCAACAGACAACCAAAAAGAAAAGGAGGTAATATATATGATCCTCATATGACTATGAGCAAAGATAGTTGACAACTGATAAGATCTCTATCCAAAGTGATAAATTTGTTTGCTAGTAAATTCACTGTATGTCTTGTCAGTTTACAGTAGTTTACGTATATGAATTATTAATTTTCAAGGTACTATTCTGCAGCAAACCAATGGAAGACTAAGTGGAAGAGACATTTCCATTTTTCTGAAAAAAGTTCAGTCCACGTCTCCCCACTCCTCAAGAACCTCCGATTGTCCAACCACCTCCTCATCAAACAGAAACTCCTCAACATTGGCTTTAAAGCAGTCATTCAGCTTGCCACCTCCTAGCTTACGTCACTGATCTCCTAAAGTACTCTGCTCCTCTAAAGCCAAGCTACTTATTGTACCTTAATGTCACCTCTGACCCCTTGCCCATGTCCTGCCTCTGGTCTGGAACTCCTCCCCTTCATATCTGACAGACCACCACTCTCCACAACTTCAAAGTTTTATTAAAAGCAGATCTCCTCCAAGAAGTCTTCCCCAACTAAACCCTCACTTCCCCTACTCCCTTTCCCTTCTATATCACTGATGCACTTCGATCTGTACCCTTGATATTCACCCCACCCTCAGCCCCATAGCACTTATATACAGATCTGGAATTTATTCTACTGTCTCCCCCTCTAGACTGTAAGCCAACTCTGCAGTATGGCACTCTCCCAAGTATTCAGCACACTGCTCTGCACACAGTAAGCACTCAAATACCAATGATCAACTGTTAATGAAATAATCATCCATGTAACTATTTTCTCTTCACAAGCATAACATCACTATCTCTAATAATAATAATTGCAATCACTAGTACTTGAAGCAGCGTGGCTCAGTGGAAAGAGCCTGGGCTTCAGAGTCAGAGGTCATGAGTTCGACTCCCGGCTCTGCCACTTGTCAGCTGTGTGACTGTGGGCAAGTCACTTAACTTCTCTGTGCCTCAGTTCCCTCATCTGTAAAATGGGAATTAACTGTGAGCCTCACGTGGGATGACCTGATTACCCTGTATCTCCCCCAGCGCTTAGAACAGTGCTCTGCACATAGTAAGTGCTTAACAAATACCAACATTATTATTAAGTGCTTACTATGTGCAAAACACTGTTTTAAGTGCTAGGGTACCCTTTTGCATCTCTAACTTTCGCTGTGAAAATTCACTATAGGCTTTGGGTCTAGGATTTTCTCCAAACTCCTCTTGAACCTATTGATATTCCATTCCCTTTTGTTTGTCTTGAACCTACCCCTTTCAAATTGCACGACTTCATGAATAAAAATTCTGACTAGAAAATTTTCTGAACTTCAGCTCCCTTTGCTCCTTTCTAAAATGAAGAGCCAGAAATGATCCAGGGTGAAAATGATTTTATATGTATCCGCAACTAGACAATTTATTCTATTTTCTCTGCCAATCCTCATGATCCCCAGCATTTCCCAGACCACTAACTGCATACCTCCCTGTTCAACTATACCATAGCAGTATCCGTTTGGAAGTAGAGGTCTGCTTGATCCATGTAAATACATGCCAAAAGTAGAAGAAATATCATTAAATCAAAATAATTTTCTCTGAGCATGCTGAGCTTCTCACTGACTGCTCCTTCACTGTCCCTTTTAAGGCTTCTTTAAACATTAAAGAGCTACCTAACAGCAGACACTGATTAATCACAAAGAGAGTTGAGGAGACGACTATTTACTCATCAGATTAGGGGAGAAATTGTAGCTGTACTTTATGATTGAGGATTGAGAGTGTTTGCTAATTAGATTCCCAGAGTTTATGGAAAACCACAGGGAAACGTCATACATGCTGGGGAAGAACCTAATCAATCATATATACACATATAAAAACCTAATCATTATCAACTCCTTCCCTTTTATGGGATCAATCAGCTGATAAATTCCTAGAGCTTAATGGTTGGCCAAATTATTATTTTTTTATATCTCCTCTCTCATAGAGAAGCAGCATGGCTTAGTGGAAAGAGCACAAGCTTGGGAGTCGGAGGACATGGGTTCTTATCCCGCCTCTGCCTCTTGTCACAGTGTGACTTTGAGCAAGCCACTTAACTTATCTGTGCCTCAGTTACCTCATCTGTACAATGGGGATTAAGACTGAGAGCCCCATGTGGGACAACCAGATTACCTTGTATCTTCGAACATTTCCCTCTCAGAACAGTGCTTGGCACATAGTAAGTGTTGAACAAATACCATTATTATTATCATCATCTATCCTGAATTATATATGCTCTGCAGAGCACTGGCAATCAGCATTGAGATTTTCAAAATAGCAGTAGCAGTAATAGTATTTATTCAGCACCTGTACAATACGCTTTACAAAGTGCCTGGGAAAATACAACGTAAGCAAAACATGTGTTACTTGTCCAGAAGGAGTTTACAATCAATCTGGGGGAAAAGATATACAAAATTATTTACAAATTGTGAGAAAAGGAAGAACAGGGATTGGAGAGGAAGGAGTGAATAGAGAGGTTCAAGTATCAGGATAAACAACTGCTCAGTTGTATATCCAATTATTTAGTCTGGTTTATATATACACATATAAAAATATTCATTCAGTTGTTGGTGCATATATAAAATAAGCTTAGGACAGGTGTGAACCGGAAGTGCTAAGGGTGGCCATTGGGATGAAATGACTTGGGGTACTGGGAAGGAATTGAAAAAAGCAACCTGAAGAACATGGGATCATAGAATGGATTTGAAGGCAGGAAGGACTGAGGTTTGGAAGATTTGTTGGGGAGGCAGTTCTAGGTTGGGGAAAAATGAGCAAGGGACTGGAGATGAGAGCTGGGTATAGTTAAAAGGTGAGCTTGAGCTAAGCAAAGAGTGCCAGCTAGGGAATATCAAGTCAAAAGAGCCTGGAACTCCTCCCCTGTCTTCAAACACCTCCTCAAATTCCACCTTGTCCAGAAGACTTTCCCAGATTAATTTTTTTTCCTCAAGTAATAATAAAAATTATGGTATTTGTTAAGCGCTTACTATGTGCCCAGAACTGCTTTAAGCGCTGGGATAGAAATAGGGTAATTAGGTTGGCCACAGTCCCTGGCCCGAATGGGGCTCACAGTCTTAATCCCCATTTTACAGATGAGGTAAATGAGGCCCAAAGAAGTTAAGTGACTTGCCCAAGGTCACACAGCAGACAAGTAGCAGAGCCAGGATTAGAACCCACATCCTCTGGGTACTATGTAATTTCCTTCCAGCTACTTCTTCAGCAGTGATCCATTCACAGGCACCCATAACATTTATGGTCCTTCAAACATTTCCCACATCTCCACCAGAACTAGTCCACTACCGCTTCCCTATTCCACTCTGTTGTCACATCAGGTACCTTCTGAGAAATTTAATGTCTGAAGGAGGAGGCTTTCTATTTCCAATCCCTATTTAGGAAAAGGAAACAGCTCTTTGCCTTCTAGGAGATGTTTCTTTAGGGAAGGTTCTTGAACTCCTTTTCTCCCTAAATCTCCTATAACTCTGTACATATGTAATAAATGTAACTGGTTAACTGAGGTAGATATTGGTCAGGGAATGTGTCTACCAACGCTGTTATATTGTACTCCCCCAAGTGCTTAGTGCAGTGCTCTGCACACAGTAAATGCTCAAGAAATATGACCGATTGATTGATTCTCTACTAGTCAAACAACTGTTTGATCACTTATCAAGTTTTCCATTCCCTGCCTATCTCCTCTGCCTCTCTGTGATCTCCCTGAGGACAGGGATACTGTCTCTAAATCCTCTATTAATCCTAAAACGTCAGTGCAGTAACTCTGTACGTAGTGGGTGTTCAATAAATACTACTGATTCACTGATTGAGTAAAGAGCAAGGGAAGAAGTACGTAGGTGATAAGGGTGCAAGAATGACAGATGACCTACAACTTCCCAAGCGGAATTTTTTAGTTTGATGCGATAAGTTACTGGGAGACAGTGTCTTCTGATAAGGGCGCAATAAGATCAGATAGTTCACTACTGAAGCTGATGCTTGTTACCTTGTGTAAGATGAACTGGAGCAGAGAGAAGCTGTAAAAATGATGAATAGATTGAGTCCCGCTGACTAACTATCAGTCCAAAGTTTAGTTCAGATCCAAGTTTACAAGAGATTAGTCAGGAAAGTTTCCACAACTTGAAAATGACTACATGACTATTCCACATATACACACACATATGCATGGCTATTTCTCCTCCGCCACCTCCCCCCGCAACACCACCATACACACAGCTATATAAGGCATTAAAATTGAGTACAGAGAACAACCTCACTTTGCCAAGAATTGCTATTATTGGCTCACCTCCATATTAGACTCAACTTCCCCAAATCCAGATTTAAAGGAACCCTGATTTGGCAACTCAATGGAAGAGAAAGACTCAAGTATAATCTGGCTCAACATTAAAGTTACCTCATCCTTCTCAATTTAGGTCTAACCCAGAGCAAAATTCTGAACAGACTTCATTGGCCGCATGCCATACTATATTCAGCAAAGTTCTCTTTACCATTTTGAATGGTAAGCTGACCTTCTAAATCTAATTTTTTCCCAAAGTAAATCTGATGAAGACTAAATGATCTATTATGAATATAGGACTTACTCTGAAAATAATTTTAGCCAAACAAAAGCATATTAAAATAATACATTAATCATCTCAATTAGTTAAGGGAATAAAGCAGTTTTCTATATAAAATTGATTTTATTTTTTTGTACCTTTAAAGTCCTCCAAAATTCAGAAATATCTTCTAAGAATTGAGTTAAGTTGAACAGTCATAAATTTGGTAAATCCAACATTTTTCAAAGCATCTCAGCAGCAGGTGGGCTGTTTCGCAGCATGAGTTTCCCAAAATGTAATGCATTTAAATGAAACTAAACTCACTCTAGTTTGTAAAATCCTTCATCTTGGCATACAGAAATTTTCAAAGCCATACTCTGCAGACACTCCCTTCTTCGATGTTCCTTTTGAAAAAAGGGAGATGCAAGAAGCCTCCCTGGCTCCCTTGCAGCTTTGAATACCAGGAAAGAATCCAGCTAAAATTAGCCAGTGTTATAGGTTTTGTGTTTTTGTCAACCCCCAGATAAACTGGGTTATAATACAAGCTGAGCACACACGTGCACATGTGTGTGTGTCCATCTGTCCATCCATAGGTAAGTCACTTGTCTACTCTGAGCCTCAGTTTCCTCATCTGTAAAATGGGGAATACTCATTCTCCTCCCAGTTTAGACTGTGAGCTCCTTATGGGAGAGAGTTTCTGATCTGATTCTTAGCACATAGTAAGCACTTAAATACCACATTAATTAATTAATTAAGTAAATGCCAGAGGAGCTTGAACCTCCTGCAGTGGGAATTGGGCCACTTGTTGGCTTGTGAACTTAGGTCCCACCACAGCAACCAGGCCCTGCTTCTCCACAGCAGCTGATGAAACAATAGCACTGTGAAGTGCTATTTAAATATTTAACATATACGGGGCTCATTGTTATTGAACTAGGGATCAGAAAGGAAAAATGAAAGAAGTTGATTTTGATATTTAATTATTCACTTTTTATCTGGATTTGTTTTCTCCTTCAGATTTTAAGCCAGAGGCAGGGACTGTCCTGAATAAATTTCATTTTTTACCTAATTCTAAGCATTCAATATTCATTCAGTTGTATTTATTGAGCGCTTACCATGTGCAAAGCACTGTACTAAATGCTTGGGAGAGTATAATACTACAACAGACACATTTCCTGCCCACAATGAACTCACAGTCCAGAGAGGGGAGAGAGACATTAATAAACATGTATACATAATATACATGAGAAGCAGCGTGGCTCAGTGGAAAGAGCACGGGCTTTGGAGTCAGGGCTCATGAGTTCGAATCCCAGCTCTGCCACTTGTCGGCCGTGTGACTGTGGGCAAGTCCCTTAACTTCTCTGTGCCTCAGTTCCCTCATCTGTAAAATGGGGATTAAGACTGTGAGCCCCACGTGGGACAGCCTGATTCCCCTATGTCTACCCCAGCGCTTAGAACAGTGCTCGGCACATAGTAAGCGCTTAACAAATACCAACATTATTATTATTATTATTATTACATAAGTAAATAAATTACAGATATATACATATGTGCTGTGCTGTGTCCAACTTGACTATCTTCTATGTACCCCAGTGCTTAGGACAGAGCCTGGCACAAGGTTGTTATGCTTCCCACAGTCTTCAGTGAGAAAGAATAGGGGAGAAGGGTGCTCTCAGAAGTAGTCAAGTTTATTTATATTCCCCAAAACAATTTTCTTCCTTTCTCCTCACCCTCTTTTACTTTTGATTACCACTCAGCTTCCAGATCATTCATTCATTCAATAGTATTTATTGAGCGCTTACTATGTGCAGAGCACTGTACTAAGCACTTGGAATGTACAAATCGGTAACAGATAGAGACTGTCCCTGCCCTTTGACGGGCTTACAGTCTCATCGGCGGAGACGGATGGACAAGAACAACAGCAATAAATAGAATCCTGTGACCATTATTCATCTGGCTTGACCCTTAATAAGAAAACGCATTCAATTATCAAAATAATTTAGTAGAGTGCTTCACATAAGGTAAGCCAGTAATAAGCAACTACTACTCTAGAAAAGGAAATATTTATCAAGTACCAATCATTCCCACTGCTGACACCTGAGAAGGAGCTTGGCCTAATGGAGAGAGTACAGGCCTGGGAGTCAAAAGGACCTGATTCTAATCCTGGCTCCACCGCTTGTCCGCTGTGTGACCTGGGGCAAGTCACTTAACTTCTCTGTGCCTCAGCTACTTCATCTGTAAAATGGGAATTAAGACTGTGCACTCCATGTGGGATGTAGACTCTGTCCACCTAATTAGTTTGCATCTATCCCAGCGCCTAGTATAGCTCCTGGTACATTATAAGTGCCTAACAAATACCATAAAAAATGTGCTGTCACTACATTCTGGAATAGGGAGGACAGAATTATTACTACATGAAGAACAAGGCTGATTGCTCTAGGCTACAGGCTTTGGAGACTGGGAGGGAAACACAGTAACTAGTGCTGAGGTCTTTGAAAGAACCTCAGGCAAAATTATCACAGGAGTTCCAAGAACTATTTCGATCCTTCAATGGTCCTCTATTAGCCCTGGTGGAGCCCATCACGAAAAAGGACAATAAAGTATGGGGCAACAAAAGCTTTCTTCATAATTCTGCTACAGTGCTGATCACACACAACTGTGGAGGAAGTGGGGTCTTTAAATCCACATGGATGTTGTCGACGACCTTTCCACTGCCTACCTCCTGCTCCATCCCACCTCACATACTAATTTGGACACAGCTTCAATCCCATCATCTCCAGTCGCTGTACAATATCTACCTCACAAGCCCTGAAATTCTGCTCTCGGACCACAGATTACGCACCGTCCTTCTCTCCCGCACACGCCATCCCCATAGAACTGTCTTGTTCCCGAACAGAGGCCTCTGATTTCTCAACTCCCTCCAGTTTTCCTGAGTCATTATGTCCCATTTAGTCTCCATCCCCTATCTTCTCTTGACACACAATCCTCACCCTCAACTCTGCCTTTTCCACTGAACTCATCTCCCTCCCTCACTCTAATCTGGGCTCTGCCAATTATCTGCTTTGCAACCTAGGGCAAGTCACTTCACTTCTCTGGGCTTCAGTTCCCTCCTCTGTAAAATGGGGAATGAGGCTGTGAGCCCCACATGGGACAGGCCCACAATCTCAGTGTCATCCTTGACTCGTCTCTCTCGTTCACCCCACACATCCTATCCGTTACCGAGACCTGCCGGTTTCACCTTTACAATATCGCCAAGATCCGCCCTTTCCTCTCCACCCAAACGGCTATCTTACTGTTACAGGCTCTTGTTATATCTCGGCTAGACTACTGTGTCAGCCTTCTCTCTGATCTCCCTTCCTCCTCTCTCGCCCCGCTCCAGTCTATTCTTCACTCCGCTGACAGCTCATCTTCCTGCAGAAACGATCTGGGCATGTCACTCCCCTTCTTAAACACCTCCAGTGGTTGCCTATCGACCTCCGCTCCAAACAAAAACTCCTCACTCTAGGCTTCGAGGCTCTACATCACCTTGCCCCTTCCTACCTATCCTCCCTTCTCTCTTTCTACCGCCCACCCCGCACGCTCCGCTCCTCCGCCGCCCACCTCCTCACCGTCCCTCGGTCTCGCCTATCCTGCCGTCGACCCCTGGGCCACGTCCTCCTGCGGTCCTGGAATGTCCTCCCTCCTCATCTCCGCCAAACTAAATCTCTTCCCCTCTTCAAAACCCTACTTAAAACTCATCTCCTCCAAGAAGCCTTCCCAGACTGAGTTCCCCTTCTCCCTCTACTCCCTCTACCGCCCTCCCTTCACCTCTCCACAGCTTAACCCTCTTTTCCCCCCATCTCCCTCTGCTCCTCCCCCTCTCCCTTCCCATTCCCTCAGCACTGTACTCGTCCGCTCGACTGTATATATTTTCATTACCCTATTTATTTTGTTAATGAAATGTACATCACCTCGATTCTGTTTAGTTGCCATTGTTTTTACGAGATGTTCTTCCCCTCGACTCTATTTATTGCCATCGTTCTCGTCTATCCATCTCCCCCGATTAGACCGTAAGCCCGTCAAATGGCAGGGACCGTCTCTATCTGTGGCCAACTTGTTCATTCCAAGCGCTTAGTACATCGCTCTGCACATAGTAAGCGCTCAATAAATACTACTGAATGAATGAATGAATGACAGGGACTGTGACCAACCTGATTTTCTTGGATTCACCCTGGCACTTAGTACAGTGGCTGGCACATAATAAGCACTTGACCAATGCCACAATTATTATTATTATAAATAACACTGAGTGATTAATTAGGTGGGACTTGTGAATAACTCTGCAGGAACTACTCTGACTCTCCAGAGTTCACCCCGAACTGAAATTCAGGTGCTGAAAGGACAGCCATGTGGAGACGTCCTACAAGTAAAAGGAAAGGTGGGATTAGAGAGGAGCGAAAGGTCTGGGCTAGAGATGGTAGTTGAAGCCATGCAAGTGGATCAGCTCCTTCTTTGACCACAAAGGAAAACTATATACTGCTTTGTGGAAACATGGGAAAGTCTCGTGCAGGTAAGAATCTGAATTTTAAAAACAATGCAAGCCTCCTAAATAACAGCCGTTCTCTGGTAAATGGTGACACTAGACTTGAACCTATTCAGACTCAGCAGAAAACACCAGATGATTAAGTTTAAGATCACATACCTTGATAACAGCGTTATCTGGACAAAGAATGAATTAATTAGTGCCAACGCCTCTTCCCAAAATCAAAAATGCAATTTTGACTCTTAGTTACACTCCTGCTACTAGACTCAGGTGAAAAGTCATCTATTTCCTCCTAATAAACAGAGTTATTGCAGTTTAAATGGCCTAATTATAATGGGAACACAAATTATGCAGAGAATCACTTACCCAATGGTAAATTAGTCTCCATTTAAAAACAATTGTTCTTTTAAAATCAAATAGGATGATCTAATTACAAGATCAAAGTCAAAAACCACAAAGTCAAACATTATTGGAACTGACACTTAAATTCTTCCAACTCTTTGTTCTCTTGGCAGAGGCAAATATTACCTCTCTAAAACAGAATGTAATAAACACAATCCATCCAAAACTAATATAATGGCATTTAAAAGTGTCCTTGCAAAATGAGAGTCCTGATAAAGGTAAAATAGTAATATGCCAAGTTCCTGACAACTTTAGTAGTGCAGAAAAGTACTTCCGTTTTGGACGATGTTTAACTTTCTCATGATGAAAGAGGAATTAGATCCACGATTGAATATACTTCATTTGTGAGATAAAGAAGTTTTTTTGGTAACATGTTTCAAAGAACAACCAGATTTCTTACAGAGGGAAAATGCTGAGAATCCAAATATTGATTTCTTTTTTTAAAGACATAAAAGGTAAAATGAAGTATGAACCAGGTCTGGATCCTCATATCTTCAGTTTCTATTTATCAAATCAAAAAATCTCTCCAACTTTCTCCTTTCCTGTATAAGACCAAAACTATGTGATGTTCTGTTTGTATTACAATTATACTAATTCAATGCAGGTCACTTGCTTTTTACTGAGTCCAGATGACATTCAGTAAACTAAACATGGGCCAATTAGTAAAAAAAAAAAAAGGAGTTCTGATTGCCGCTGGGTAGGTCATACAGTGGCTACAGAACATCATTGCCTGAAATGCATTCTAACTAACACCAAACATAAGGCTGAAGTTAGCTAGCATCTCTGCATTCCTTTACATTTCTCACACTTGGAAATTTCAACTTCGGCTCATTTTCAGATGAAGGTGAGGACAGCACCGCTAGGAAATACTGTCTCTGCCCTTTTTGCAGGAAGGGTTTCATAACTATCGGGATAGTAACAATTTTTTGAGATCCCAGGTGGCAAACTAACCCTCAGAAACCTATTGATTTAAATTTATAAGAGAACAAAAGGAAACACAACACTGAAGATTTAGTGAACACCAAAAATAATAGCAATCTGAACCTCTACAGTTTCTACAATAACATTTGTATTCTTAAATCAACCTGAACTACTTTTTAATTAGGCATATAATAAACTTTACTGATAACACAGGTCCAACTATGCGCATGGGGAAAAAAAATATTCAGGCCTACATTCCCTACAGATAATGCTTGTGGGATTTATCATCTGGCATAGGTAATTATCATTTTCTTCAGTTTAGGCCACAATTAGAAAATACTGCTTTAGAGATACTTTGCTTGGAACTAAGTTCAATAATTTGTGCATACCTGGGTCAAGTCACATGATATAATAAGGGTATTTCATTTTAAAATACTGTGCGTGAAATAGAAATGATTTGTTGTCCTAGTGAATTAACTAAGACCCTTGAATTTAATTATTTAGGAAACGTAACATCTTTAACCCTCCGTGTCTGTGTATCAAATTCCATTCAACAAAAATTTCAGTCATTTTCTGAACTCGTAAAGAAATTGTTCTCAAATGCATAAGCTATAGAGTGATCTTTTTCTAGAAATCTTGCTATCGCTGCTGAAACTTTAAGACCACATAATTTGATAACACTTCTGGAGAGAAATGTGAATGGATTATTGTTAAATTATGAGAACGTTGTAAAAATATCTGCAAGTTCCATGATGACACACATCAGAACTGGAGGAGCCTCAACAGATCTTATCCCCATTAGGAACGGAGTAGAAGTGGACTCGTTTCAGGCCTAGTCGACTTATTCTACAAAGTCACGCTCCAGGGTCAGAGGCTGGTGTTGGAGGGCAATTCCGTTCCCCTGAGAGACTTACAATTTAGCAGACCTAAAACATTAGCAAAAGTCCTTAAATCTTTTTTACTGGAGCTCCTATATGCTGCTTTCTGTGCTCCCGTAGATGATCAGAGCAAAATAATCTTGTTGTGGGCAGGGAATGTAACTGTTTATTGTTGTATTGTACTCTCCCAACCACTTAGTACAGGGCTCTGCACAGCTGAATGAATGAACCGGCAAAGCGGGACTGACATTTATATTGAGGAAGACCTATCCTACTCCCTGGGAAGGGCACTTTACTGCATCAACTACGCAATAAAGAAACACCATTACTATTCTCACTACATACCTTCCTCTCGTGGGCGGGGATTGTGTCTGCTTGTTGTTGTGTTGTACTCTCCCAAGCACTTAGTACAGTGCTTTGCACACAATATGTGCTCAAAAAATAAAATTGAATGAATGAGACTGTAAGCTCATCCCTCTAGATTGTAAACTCACTGTCTACCAACTCTGTTATACTGTACTCTCCCGAGCATTTAGTACAGTACTCTGCATGTAGTAGGCACTCAATAAATACGAGCGATTGCTCATTGATTGACAGAGGGGGCAGCAGTGCAGGCTTTGGACTCCCAATCCGCCGGACAGCCGAGAGGCTTTGCCAGTAACACACAATGCGTTCCCCTGCACCCCTTTGCCCCCCTAAACCTCACTGCATCATTCCAGTTTCTGCCTTTCTCCATGGCCCCAAGCAGTGAAAGCCTGCCACTTTCACAAAATGTAAAATATTAGGGAGTCCCTCATTGGGGTGGCTATTTTTTTCTAATGGAATTTATTAAGCACTTACTATGTGCCAGGCACTGTCCTAAGCATTGGGATAGATACAAGGTAATCAGGTTGAATGCAGTATCTGTCCCAAATGGGGCTCACAGTCTTAATCCCCATTTTACAGATGGGGTAACTGAGGCCCAGAGAAGTGAAGTGACTTGCCCAAGGTCACACAGCAGAAAAGTGGCAGAGCTGGGATCAGAACCCATAACCTTCTGACTCCCAGGCCTGGGCTCTATCCACTATGCTTCGGTGCTTCTCTATAACCGATGTTACAATCGATTGCACCTTAGTGGCAAGAGCCCGGGCTTGGGAGTCAGGGTACGTGGATTCTAATGCCAACTTCGCCACTTGTCCACTATGTGACCTTGCGCAAGCCACTTAACTTCTCTGTGCCCCAGTTCCCTCATCCATAAAATGGGGATTAAAATTGTGAGCCCCACGTGAGACAACCTGATCACCTTGTATCTACCCCTGCACTTAGAACAGTGCTTGGCACATAGTAAATGCTTAACAAATACCACCACTATTATTATTATTATTATTAAGCACTTACTGTGTGCAGGGCACTGTACTAAGCACTAAGGAGAGTACAACACACCAATATAATAATAATGATGGTATCTGTTAAGCACTTACTATGTACCAAGCACTGTTCTAAGCGCTGGGGAAGATACAAGGTTATTAGGTTGTCCCACATAGGGCTCACAGTCTTAATCCCCATTTTACAGATGAGTAACTGAGGCACAGAGAAGTGAAGTGAAATCCCCAAAGTCACACAGGGGACAGTGCTGGAGCCAGGATTAGTACCCATGATATCTGACTCCCAAGCACATGCTGTTGCCACTAAGCAGTGCTGCTTCTCTACATTTCCTGCCCACAGCGATCTTACAGTCTAGCAGGGACTTATCTGATTTGAGCAACAAGTCTTACCAACACCACCTGCGTGGAATCAATTATTTTGAAGTGGCGAGGTGGGATCCAAATGAGTATCTGGAATACAGGCAGTGGAAACACCACTCACCACATCACACCTTTGGAAGGTGGGAGTGTGAGGAGAATGGGCAGATGCTCTGTGGAGGAAGGAAACGGGGTAACTGTAGAAAGGACAGACAAAAGAAACACTTTAAACCCTCCACTCCCTTGGGGTAAAAGTTCAAGGCTTTGACTCTTACTCTGGTCCCTTCACTTCTCGGTGTCTCAGTTCCCTCATCTGTTAAATGGGGATGAAGACTGTGAGCTTCACGTGAGACAACCTGATTACCCTGTATCTACCCCAGTGCTTAGAAGAGTGCTCTGCACATAGTAAGTGCTTAACAAATACCAATATCATTATTATTCCCCCTTTGGTCGGGCACTACCAACCCCCAACCTGGATCACCCCTGCAATCTGGTTCCTTCTCTCCGACTCAACACAGCTGTCGGAATTTCAGGCACCGGCCCAATTTCTGCCATTACAAGTTCACATTGTCCTGCTGATTCAGCTTTCTCTTCCTCTTTTGTTCCTCCCTCTCCAAATCCTACACCCACGCTCCGCCATCAATTCTTCCAAACTTTTAACTCCCTTCTCAAGACTCCAGTTCCCCAACCACTTCCTCCTCTAACTCCTGACAACTCTGCCAATTACAGTTCTCCTGAAATTGAAACCATCAGGCCTGAACTTCTTCAAGTTACCCCATCACTTCCTCACTACTGTTCCGTATCTTTCTCCTGCATCCATGCTTTTTCTTAAGGGGTCTCTCATCTCTTCTCTAAATCTAACTCCTCTAACTGCACCTCTGACCCGATTCCCTCTCATCTCCTCAATGTACTTTCTTCTATTCCTCTTCTCACCTTCCTCACTGCTATCTTAGAAGAGTGCTTGGCACATAGTAAACATTTAACAAATACCATAATTATTATTATTATCTTCAACTCAAATTCTCTGTAGGCTCGTTCTTGGCTTGAAACATGTCCATGTTTCTCCCACACTAACAAATAATAATAATAATAATGTTGGTATTTGTTAAGTGCTTACTGCATGGAACTGTGGAAAGAGCGTGGGCTTGGGAGTCAGAAGTTATGGGTTCGAATCCCGGCTCTGCCACTTCTCAGCTGTGTGACTGTGGGCAAGTCACTTAACTTCTCTGTGCCTCAGTTACCTCATCTGTAAAATGGGGATTAACTGTGAGCCTCACGTGGGACAACCTGATGACCCTGTATCTACCCCAGCGCTTAGAACAGTGCTCTGCACATAGTAAGCGCTTAGCAAATGCCAACATTATTATTATTATGTGCAGAGCACTGTTCTAAGCACTGGGGTAGATACTGGGTCATCAGGTTGTCCCACGTGAGGCTCACAGTCTTAGTCCCCATTTCACAGATAAGGTAACTGAGGCACAGAGAAGTTAAGTGACTTGCCCACAGTCACACAGCTGACAAATGGCAGAGCTGGGATTCGAACCCATGACCTAAGCTCTTCTCAATCCCACAGGTACTTCCAGTCATTGCCCCTCATCCCTGCTTCTATTCCTACCCAAACTCTAGGAACAGGCCATATTCACCCACTGCTTTTTTCTTCTTGAAACATTACTACCATGCTTCCTGACCTCCTTCACTCCACTGAGATGTCTCTTATGGTCACGATTAACCTCTTTATAACCAAATTCAATAGGCTGGACTTCATTTATAACCTTCTTGAGTTCTCAGCTGCTCATCTTCTAGATTGTAAGCTCATTTTGGGCAGGGAATGTGTCTGCTAATTCTGTTGTATTGGACTCTCCCAAGAGAAAAGGAAAGGAGAGCGATAGGAGGTGCACAGGAAAAGTTGCACATCTTATTTTAACCAAGTATTCTTTGGGTGCCAGAGGGATTTCCAGCCCTAAGAGCAAAAATGGCTACTTACCTTCTACAATATGCAATTGGCATATTTATTTTTAATGGAATTCCTGTGTCAAAAATGAATCCATTCGCGTAAGTTTTAATGTAGAAAAATAATATTAATGATAATAATCATCGAATGTTAAGCACTTACTATGGGCCAAGCACTTTGCCAAGTGCTGGGGTAGATAGAAGATAATCAGGTCTGACACAGAACCCTTCCCAAATGAGTATCAGAGTCCAAGGGGGACGAACAGGTTATTTCATTGATATTTTACAGATGAGGAAACTGAGTCACAGAGAAGTAAAGTGACTTGCCCAAGGTCACATAGCAGACAAGTGGATTAGATTAGATTAGAATTTACGACCTTCTGACTCCCAGGCCCGTGTTCTATCCAGTACATCATGCTGCTATACTCTCCTAAGCACTTAGTACAATGCTCTTAACAGTGAGCGCTCAATAAATGAGACTGATTCATCTCCTTACTCTTCTGACCATTTTCCTGAAGGCGAAGGGAAAGCAAAACATTTGGTCATTCATCAACAGGTTTTATCTAGTAGGAGTTAAGATGCTATTGATTAAACTAGAGTTTTTGGACTTCGATCATCATCATCGATGCTATTTACTGAACACCTTGTGCAGAGCACTGTACTAAGTGCTGGGGGAGTAAAATACAACAATGCTGGTAAACACGTTCCCAGAACACAGCAAGCTTACCGTCTAGAGATCTGTAGACTTTAGTTCCCCTCGAAATGCTTAGAACCGCATCTTTCAAGTCCTATGGTACAGCAGGGGACCTCTGGGAGACAGATGCGAGTAAACTGATCAGGGAGTCTGATCAGTGCTCTGCACATAGTAAGCGCTCAATAAATACTATTGAATGAATGAGTCAAGACGCTTACTAATAAACAGCAATTTTAGGAGTTTCAACTGACTGATATACCTCCAACACTCATAATCACAGTAGTATTTGTTAAGTGCTCACTATGTGCCAAACACTGTACCAGGCGCTGGGGTAGATACGAGAGAATCAGGACCCCCATGGGGCTCACAGTCTATGTAAGAGGGAGAAGAGGCATTAAATCCCCATTCTGCAGATGAGGGAACTGAGGCACAGAAAAGGTAAGTGATTTACCCATGGTTATACACAGCAAAGTGGTGGTGCTGGGATTAGAACACAAGTCCTCTGACTCTCAGACCTGTGCTCTTTCCATTAGGCCACACTAAGCTCTTAGAACAGTGCTTCGCACATAGTAAGCGCTTAACAAATGCCATCATTATAGAGAAGCAGCATGGCTCAGTGGAAAGAACCCAGGCTTGGGATTCAGAGGTCATGGGTTCAAATCCCGGCTTGGCCACTTGTCAGCTGTGTGGCTGTGGGCAAGTCACTTAACTTCTCTGTGCCTCAGTTACCTCATCTGGAAAATGGGGATTAAGACTATGAGCCTCACGTGGGACAACCTGATTACCCTGTAAATCTACCCCAGTGCTTAGAACAGTGCTCTGCACATAGTAAGCGTTTAACAAAAACCAACATTAGTATTATTACTAAGAACTACCTTTACAAGCAAACAGTGTGGAATGGAGGACATTGGTCATGTATAGACTTTTTCAACCACACCAACATGTACCAAAAGATTTTACCAACAAGATCATCTCTCACTATATATGCACATATTCTACTGCACCCATACATGAAGAGAGCAACTCTATAAAAGGATATCTTCACAAATTAAAATGAGGATAAGCAACTACACTGCTCTCTCTTTTCTGCTCTACAATATACTGGAACATGTGTGTGCCTTTAGGTTAAGAATCTAATTGGTGTTCATTCAATCTATTCCTAAAAGTTAAACTCAAAGACCAGTGACAGACAGCATGCAACTATTACATCAACTTAAATTCTAAAGGTTTGCAAAGTTCTTAAAATTCAGATTTTATTAATTATGGCAATCACAGGTACTAAAATTACCCAAAGTTTGGTGTGATTTTTTTTTTTAAACAGGACCAGGTGCAGAGATTTAAATAAATGCTGTTCTCCAAAATTCATAAGGGACCAAGGCCATTCTGCCAAGGCATTACCAATCTACTGCTCATAAAAAATTCCCTTTGAAACTAATGAGAACTCTCCCGACAAAGTGGAGTGGAAGTTGCTGGAATTAGTTCATAGGATTTTAGTATAGCGCCTAGCAAAAATAAAATACCTCAAAATGTCAAGCTTAAGTCAACAAATAAGGTATGAAAGCAAATTCTTTGGTTTAGTATCACACTTTTAAAGCACAACTAACTTTATTTAAAAAGACTTCCTGTGTAAAGTGATGCAAGTTTTTCATATTTCACCAGTCATGGAAAGTGTTTCTCTAGTCACTAAAATTACTTTTTTCCCTAAAAATGCTAAATCTATCCTATTCAATGTTTAATTGACTTCGAAACTGAAGGAGGGAGAGTTTAGTGCAATTAAGGCTAACTGGGATTTGGGAATACGGTACAGAACCTGGACCATATGGGGTCAATTCCATGGGATTCTGTGGCTGGATATCTGGTGCAAGTGCTCTAGGAACTGAGGGAATACACAATAAAGAAATATACAGTTCCTAGGCTCAAGAAGTTTATAGTTAAAATGGAAAGGTGACAAACAAAAAATATATGTGCCTATGCTGTCATTAGATTAAGGAGGCAGTGTTTCCTAGTGGAAAGAGCATGGGCCTGGGAGTCAATAGACTTAGGTTCTAATCCTGGCTCCACTTGCCTCCTGTGTGACCTAGGGCAAGTCACTTCACTTTGCTGGCTTCAGTTTCCTCATCTACCAAATGGGATTTAACACCTCTTCTCCCTCCTACTTAAACTGTGAACCCCATGTGGGACAGAAACTGTGTCCAACCTGATTAATCTGAATCTACCCCAGCACTTAGAACAGTACTTGACACACAGTAAGTGCCTAACAGAAACCATAATGGAAAAATAAATACAATCAGATTCTACCCTACTCAAGATGAGGCACCATTACTTCTTTAATGCTATTTTCCCAAATGCCTCATACACTGCTTTGAATACAGTCAGGCAGTCAATAAATGATTGAATCTATTTGGTGCAGAGCATTGTTCTAGGGATTTAAGAGTATTATAAAGGAGAAGACAAGTCTCTGCTCAAAGGAGCTTATAGTTTAGTTAGGAACTATCACCGCTAGTTCCCACAGAGTCTGCTCCAGGACAGCTACTAACTGCTGATTACACACAACAGGCATTAATTAACTAATTAATTAACTTTCATTAAATACTGGTGATGAAGACTAAAAGATTAATCAAAAGTTCAGAAAAATACAGCCTGTACCTCAAGATAAAGTGGCCACAGTACTTGAACGAATAGGATAGGTGGGATAAACGATCTATATTCTAAAATGGGATCACATTAAATGAAAAAAATCCAATGAGGTCCTGGTTTACTACAAAGAGGCCAGAAAGCTTACCACCCTGGGGTTACGGGACAGGAAAGATGATAAAAGTATAGGATAATTTTGTGTTCGCAGGATGAATTTGGTAAAGAAGAAACTATAGTAGTTCGGTGATTGTTCCTGGCTAAACTGTAAACTCCTTTGGGCAGAGACCTGTGTTCTCCCTTATAATACCCTTAAATCCCTAGAACAATGCTCTGCACAAAGTAGGTACCGTATAAATATAACTGATGGATTGATTCCACCTGTAAAGATCATGACTGCCAAAGGAGAGTGACCAGAAGGGTGACCTGGGAGCTGGGTTAAAGGCACAAGGGTACCTGGGTTCACATGCACAGTTTTATGTTTGAGTAGATTTTTATTTAGAGCTTTTGTATTCTGGACCTGAGTTGACAATCTGTTATCTCCAATAAGATATTGGCTTTTGTATTCTGGACCTGAATTGACAGTCTATTATCTCCAATAAGATATTTTTATTTGACCTTGCAACTGCCAGGGGAATCTGTATTTTCTCCCAACAAATCATCTTCTCCCACGGTCACATCCTTCCGACTACCACCTCCGCTTAGGCGCCCACAGCCACTTTCACCCTTCTGTTGGGTTACCTCTAGACTGTGAGCTCCTTGTGGGCAGGGAACATATCTACTGTCTAACTAAGTTGTATTATACTTTCCCAAGCACTGAGTACAGTGCTCTTGACAGTAAGCATTCAATAATAATAGTGGTATTTGTTAAATGCTTACTATGTGCCAAGCACCGTTCTAAGCGCTGGGATAGATACAAGGTAATCAGGGTGTCCCATGTGGGGCGCACAGTCATAATCCCCATTTTACAGATGAGGTAACTGAGGCACAGAGAAGTGACTTGCTCAAAGTCACAGAGCTGATGAGTGGAGGAGCCGGGATTAGAACTCACGGCCTCTGACTCCCAAGCCCGGGAGTCAAAGCAGACATTTATTCTCTTTTACATCTTTCCATTCTCTTGTTCTTTCTAACTGTACATAACTTTGTGTTGATCTACCTCATTTCAAGCCCCATGAGAGCAAAAATTGTGTCTTTTTTCTCTACTTAGTCTCCCAAGTGTTCAGTACAATGTTCTGCACATAGTAGACTTTCAGTAAGTACTGCTGATTGCTGGTCAATCTGGCCATTAATCTTGAGAACCACCTCTATACTTGCTCATAAGAGACAGTATAGAGGAACATAAGCAGGGCTGGGAAGCACATGGAAGCACAAGAATAAATGGGCTTTTTATCCAAATGCACATGAGAAATAATTCATATGTACTGAGCACTTCCTGTGTGCACAGCATGGTACTAAGTGCTTGGGAGCGTACAATATAGCAGAGTTGGTAGGCATGTTCCCTGCCCACAACGAACTTACAGTCTAGAGAGGTAGTACGGCATTAATAAGTCATGGATATGTACATAAGTGCTCTGGGGGAAAAAAAAGGAACATATCCAAGTGAACGGGATTGGGAGAAGAGAAAATGAGGGCTTAGTCAGGAAAGGCATCTTGGAGGAGATGTGATTTCAATAAGGCTTTGAACGGGGGCGGGGGAGTTACTGTCTTTAGGATATGAGGAGGAGGGATGTTCCAGGCCAGAGGCAGGATGCGGGTGAGAGGCCGGCTGTGAGACAGACGAGATCCAGGTACAGTGAGTAGGTTGACATTAGACACACTTCGCCCGGGCTGGGTTGTAGTGGGAGAGCAGTGAGGTAAGGTAGGAGCCGGGGAAACACAGCAACTAGAGGCAGGTAAAGGTGTGATGATTGTGGGAGGCCTGGAGATGTACCAGAATCCAGCTCTGCTTAAAGAGGAAAGTTTTCAGAAGAGGTGAGCTGAAAGGTTTTGAAGGATAAGAGCAAAATCTTGGTGGATTAAAGAAGGCAGCCTGTTGGGCTGCTGGTGGGTGAGAAGAGTCTTGCCTACAGGGAAGAGGATCATAGCAGGAAATGGAAGAATAGCAGGGAATGAATGTGGTTAAGTAATAATAATGTTGGTATTTGTTAAGCGCTTACTATGTGCAGAGCACTGTTCTAAGCGCTGGGGTAAACACAGGGGAATCAGGTTGTCCCACATGGGGCTCACAGTCTTAATCCCCATTTTACAGATGAGGGAACTGAGGCACAGAGAAGTTAAGTGACTTGCCCACAGTCACACAGCTGACAAGTGGCAGAGCTGGGATTCGAACTCATGAGCCCTGACTCCAAAGCCCGTGCTCTTTCCACTGTGCCACGCTGCTTCTCTAGAGTAGTATCAATTGGAGAAGGGCTTCAATCTTGAAACCTGGGACTTAGATTTGACGTGTTGAAGAATTGGGCACCCTTGTGTTCTGACAAGGGAAACAAGACAGTTAAAGCCCTTCAAAAAATGATAAAAGTAGCATTTAAAACAGATTCGGGGAGGAGGGGAGGGGGCTGAAAACCACTGAGAGGCCAGTGAGAAGACCCTAAATAGGCATTTCAAAAGGAAACATTTTTAAACAAAGCAGGGTACTGTGCTAAACCCATTTAACCGCAAAATCTCTCACTAAGAAGAAATCTATAAATCCTACGATGGGGGCAGAATTTCCTTTGATACCTTTACCTATGACTGATTTTCTTTGGTTAGTTTTTGAGGGAAGGAGCTGGATACGGGAGGTACAGGAAAGAGGATGTAGTTTCCTGGACATATTGCCCACTGGAGACTTCAATTTAAGCTGATATATCCCACAATTTATTGGAGGAAGGTACTCTCAAAACTAATGAAAATAACCACAGTAATAGATTTCTATGTTTAATATCCTTATGCTTGTTTCATTTCTAAGATAGAGTGTCTATATACTGCTTCAGAAAAGAAAAGTTAATGCAAGGAAAATAAAACAATATCTATCCACTAGCTATTAAGTAGAAACCCAAAGCTGATTTCTTTTCTTGGACAAAGATGCTACATTTTTTCAGAGAAATTAGACATGTACTTATGAGATTGTTCCCTACCTAGACTTATTTTTCAATATAGGTGTATGGTATTTTATCAGTAGACTCATGTGGCTTGCTTGCATTACATCATACTTCTGAGACCAATGTTTATAAGACAATAATAATTTTCAATGTTTTATTCATATATTTTGCCACTCACATCTCAAGAGAAAACAATTTTGGTTAGCATTTATGATGCAGCAGAACTGTACAAGGTGTTTTAAGAAAAATAAAAGTAGATATAATTCCCGATTAAATTTTACAGATGCAGCCAGCGGGGGGGGGGGGGCAGGGGCAACAACTGAGAAAGTAATCTAACCTGCAAAAGATCTTCAGCTGTGTTACACAAGAGCAGATTTCTCTAGATTGTGTCGCAAAAGGAGTGTTTGCTATAGGGTAATTCAAGTGACAATTAGGGAATCATATTCTGTTAATAATAACAATAATAATAATAATTATGGTATTTGTAAGCATTTACTATGTGCCAGGCACTCTACTGATCAGTGGGGTAGATACCAGCAAATGAGGTTGGACACAGTCCCTGTCCCACGTGGGGCTCACGGTCTCAAATCCCCATTTTACAGATGAGGTAACTGAGGCCCAGCAAGGTGAAGTGACTTGCCCATGGTCATATAGCAGACAAGTGGCAGAGCTGGGATTAGAACTCAGGAGCTTTTGACTCCCAGGCATGTGCTCTATCCACCTCGCCATGCTCTCCCAAGTGCTTAATACAGAGCTGTGTACACAGTAAGTGCTTAATAAATACCATTGATTGATTTTATTGAATAAAAAACAAATAGGGTCACGGCCTCTTTTAACCTTTCTCAGCCCATTCTCGGTAAGAATAAGGGATGCTTAAGGAAATAGAATATAGCACATAAAGGAGTTCCATATTATTTTTGCAGAAATTTTGGACCAAACCCCAATTGATCATGTGGAGTCTGTGGGAAAATATACCTAACGGCTCTGCTACTCAACATACAGCCACGTTTTCAAGGAACACGTCACGGTTGTATTTCGAGGTATGCCTGAACTGGAAAAGGCTATCTGGTATTGATGGTTGTGGTCCATCCGCTTCTCCCAAACGCATCTCAGGTCTTCCCTAATATGTGTCTTCATTATGTGTTTTGGATAGAACATTGTTAAGGAATATGCTTCCAAAAATACATGTCATCCAGCTAGAAAGTGATTCGATCAAAGTAGAAATGGCTTTACGCATATACGTAGTGCTGGTTAGAGTGTGTGCAAGCTTCCCATTACACAAGATTTGGGAACAATAAATCTCTACATTATAGGAGAACTGAGTGCATACTTAAAATGAGTAGTACAGCAGCTTCTGCATTTGCAATCACATCACTCGGAACACGTATCTAGACTGTAAGCCCGTTGTGGGGTGGGGATTGTCTCTATCTGTTGCTGAATTGTACTTTCCAACCGCTTAGTACAGTGCTCTGCACACAGTATGTGCTCAATAAATACGACTGAATGAATGTATCGTCCACCCAATCAGAAAAGTACCTAAGGTATGCACCGGCACCTTTGCTATGGTGCAGCAGGATGGCTGGGTAATGCTCAGCTGCCCTGCACAAAAAAGGAAGAGACGTTCTTCTGTACCAGTTTAAACCAAGAAAACTGCAGATTTCTGGCAGGACACCCAGTGGGATTTAGTCTGTAGAGTTAAATTAAAAGCTAACATAAACAGTTTCAGAGATTTTCTTTTAGGAACTAAGATCCAAAGCCAAAAAATCCATTGTTGGAGACAAGTTCAGATATTTATAAACCTGGAGCTTAGAATTTTTAACATGAAAGAATCCTTATGGAATCAGGTTCTTAAATCACCTGTTTCATGTGTTCTGCCAGTACAAATAGGGATATTAAAATGAATATCAAGAGTTTACTGGCTGAATCCACGTAGAAAGGCAACAGTATCAATGGTTATAAATTAGGAAATAATTTCCTCCAATTTGGGATAGGATACCGAACTTTTGAAAAGCACTGAGAGCTCTACAAATATTAGCATGCTTTAAGCAGCAACATCAGGTTTTTAAAAGCCATATGCCCTGAGTGAAAGTGCACAAAATGAATTACTTTTCTCTACAACCAAAATGGTCCTTTCAGATTCTTAAACAATGAGATGAGCAGTGTGCTAAAACTTTAAATAGGTGCCTTAATGAATAAACACTGCATCCAAAATAAGCTAAATAAATGTAATAGCAAACATGAAAACATTTCCCAGAATAAAAGGGAATATTTTATAAAGAAAAACTGCTCTAAAAGCATTATATCTATGGTATCAGGCAAATATATGGTTTTTATCAGCATCTGACATGCAGATCGTATTCTCTTTAATATTTTTCTTTTACTCTCATGAAAATTAAATCTTTCTTCTTGAATCTCAGTTCCTATGGATTCCACTTGCTATATCCTGGGGGCACAGAAGCAAATGAAAATATGAGAAGCTTGTCTTTTTCAAGATTTAACCCTACATAGCCTGGATAGTAAATTACCTGTGCCAGGTTATGATTTTAAGTGGGCAAGTGGGACAAAATCCTGATTTTTATTTTACTGCATTTACTAGGTAATATTACATACTTAGTATGTAAATATTATGTATAAAAATTTACTTCATAAATATGCATGAAATTTATATTTAATGGGTAAGCTGGTGGCTGAACTATAACTATGTCCGGGCTCTTCCTAGTACTTAACATACGAACCCTACCTCTTTGAACTTGGCAATGAGATCGGGTTTTTCTAATCTTTGAATCTGAGCACAAAGACACTAACAAAGATGCCTTAGTACTACTTTTCAAGTTCTGGTAAGACATCTATCAACAATAAAATTTGGTGGAAATATGAAATACAAAGCAAAATGAAGAAAAGATGTTTACATCCTTTAATTACTTTAATGGAAATGAGATTGAATCTGCACACAAACAGACTAGTTTTCTGATTACAAACTCTTCTTCTCACCCTCCAGTTTCAACAAGATTACCCAAATGTTGTCATTCATTCATCCATTCATTCAATCATATTTATTTACAGTGTACAAAGCATTGTATTAAGCACTTGGGAGAGTCATTCTATTGAATAGAGGCTAATTAGTGAGTAATGTCTGAAGGTAAGTACTATATCTCCATCTGCCTAAACAGGGCAAAGCTTCACGGGGAAGTAGTACTTTAAATTACATTTTGAAGGATGGTAACTATGTGATCCGGAAGATGGGAGAAGGAAGTTGTTCCCAGCATAGGCCACCACGAGAGTAAATGGGCACCGACAGAGAAAATTAATTCATTCATCCTTTGGATTGTTTTTTAAAATGGGCGAGTCAGGGAGAAGAGTCAAGAAGATGATCCAAATGATCAGCTTAACTCTTCTAGGTTACTGGCGGTCTTCGATTTACAACTGTCCAGGTTATGAAGTGCACGTATTACTTCTCTGAATTTATACGTTATACTAGCTTTACAATATCGAGTGTGATTTTACACTACTAGGCTCTGAGTACTAGTAAACTCCACCCCTTCCCTCATATCAACTAACTGAAAGTATTTATTGAGCATATATGCGCAGAGCCCCGTACCAAGTACTTGGGAGAGTACCATAAAATTAGTAGATATAATCCATGCTCTCGATTGGTAGTATGAAAGAAGCAGCATGGCTCAGTGGAAACAGCCTGGGCTTGGGAGTCGGAGGTCATGAGTTCGAATCCAGGCTCTGCCACTTGTCAGCTGTGTGACTGTGGGCAAGTCACTTCTCTGTGCCTCAGTTACCTCATCTGTAAAATGGGGATTAACTGTGAGCCTCGCGTGGGACAACCTGATTACCCTGTATCTACCCCAGCGCTTAAAACAGTGCTGGGCACATAGTAAGCACTTAACAAATACCAACATTATTTATTGAAAGCTTCTGTGGGCAAAGTACTGTACGAAGCACTTGGAAGAATGCAGTATAGTTGGTAGACACGTTCCCTGCCCTCAAAGAGCTCACCATCGTGGGGGGGGGGGGCGTGAACAGGGGAACCCCTGCAGGAGATGTAATTGCAGAGAAGCAACATGGCCTAGTGGATAGAGCACGGGCCTGGCAATGAGAAAGACTTGGGTTCTAATCTCGGCTCCGACCTGGGTTCTAATCCTGGCTCCACCACGTGTCTGTGCCTCAGTTCCCTCATCTGGAAAATGGGGATTAAGACTGTGAGCCCCATGTTAGACGGGGACTCGGTCCAATCCAAGTGGCTTGTATCTACCCCAGTGCTTAGTACAGTGCTTGGCACATAGTAGGCTCTTAACAAACACCATAATTAAGGGCTTTGAGGATGGGAAGAGCAGGGTTCTTCTGGATGTGAAGGAGGAAGGACTTCTAGACTGCGAGGAAGTTATGAGGAAGGGCAGGGAGGACGTGGTGGGAGAGATGAGAGTAGGGCAAGGTGAGTAGGCTGGCTTGAAAGGAATGGGGCATGTGAGCTGGGTGAAGAGGGTGAGAGAGGTTTTAAAAAGATGAAAAGCGATGCAGTCAGAAGTGTACATATGGGGAACAGATTTTGAAGCAGGATGGAGCGCTCCTATTCAACCTCCTCTACCCAAACTACCAACACAGAGAGCAGCATGGCATAGTGGATAAAGCACAGGCCTGGGAGTCAGATGGCAGTGGGTTCTAATCCTGGCTCTACCACTGTCTGCTGCGTGACGCTGGGGGCACACAGTAAGCACTTAACAAATACCAGAATTATTATTATTACCACCCCCGCTCCCTACCCCCAGCCCACCCTGGACCCTCAGTGTTCCAGTACAAGAAGGCAGAGGTTGCCTTCTCTGGGGATTCAACACCTGTTCTCCTTTCTACTTAGAGTGAAAGCCCCAAGAGGGACAGAGACTTACATCTGACCTGATTCCTTCTATCTACGCTGGCACTCATTACAGGGCTTAGCATATAGAAAGGACTTAATACCACAATTATTATTATCAAACAAATCAAACCAGATCTTAGCCATTTTCTTGCAAAACAATAACATAAAACAATTTAAATTAGCCTATGCTTCTCATATAATTTCAGGCACAGATATTGCACATTTTACAGTATTCAGTATATTTATTTGGCCTTGACATTGAAAGAAGATACCACTTACAGTGCAGTTCACCTACGGGGTGGGAGCGTGTCTAAAAAGGCCGAAGCAAAGAGCATAGTCTTGACTGCAATGTGCACAGCCTATATTCTATGTTTCTCATTTGCAGATCCAAATACTGTTCACTTTTGTGTTCTTATTTCACAATCCTTAAGAATCTTCTGCTCAAAAACAGCCACTTTGCTTCTAGATTGCAGTGCGACATGCTGAAGTATTTATGGCAATAGACTCATTTTCAAGCAACGTGGCTTAGTGGATAGAGCACGGGCCTTGGAGTCAGAAATTCACGGGTTCTAAACCCGGCTCTGCCACACATCTGCTGTGTGTCCTTGGGCAAGTCACTTCACTTCTCTGGGCCTCGGTTATCTCATCTGTAAAATGGGGATTAAGAGTGTGAGGCCTATGTAGGACAGGGACTATGTCCAACCTGACAACCTTGAATCTACACCAGTGCTTAGAACAGGGCTTGGCACAGAGTAAGTGCTCAACAAATACCATAACAATAATAATTATTATCTGTGCTGAGGCACCATCTCAGGCTTCATTTTACTGCCCTCTTTAAATTGTTTCCTCTAGCCTTGATTTTTCTTGCCCATTTCAGCTCACCATATATCAGCTGTTTGGATGTCAGTTCTTGGCCCTCTTCTGTTTTCCATTTACACTCACTCCCTCGGTGAACTCATTCGCTCTCACGGCTTTGACTACCATCTCTACGCAGATGACACGCAGATCTACATCTCCGCCCCTGTCCTCTCCCCCTCCCTTCGGGCTCGCATCTCCTCCCGCCTCCGGGACGTCTCCACCTGGATGTCGGCCCGCCACCTAAAACTCAACATGAGCAAGACAGAGCTCCTCATCTTCCCTCCCAAACCCGGTCCTCTCCCAGACTTCTTTATCACCGTGGATGGCACGACCATGCTTCCCGTCTCTCGGGCCCGCGATCTCGGTGTCATCCTTGACTCGTCTCTCTCGTTCACCCCACGCATCCTATCCGTTACCAAGACCTGCCGGTTTCACCTCTACAATATCGCCAAGATCCGCCCTTTCCTCTCCACCCAAACGGCTACCTTACTGCTACAAGCTCTCGTTATATCCCGGCTAGACTACTGTGTCAGCCTTCTCTCTGACCTCTCTTCCTCCTCTCTCGCCCCGCTCCAGTCTATTCTTCACTCCGCTGCCCAGCTCATCTTCCTGCAGAAACGATCTGGGCATGTCACTCCCCTTCTTAAACAACTCCAGTGGTTGCCTATCAACCTCCATTCCAAACAGAAACTCCTCACTCTAGGCTTCGAGGCTCTACGTCACCTTACCCCTTCCTACCTCTCCTCCCTTCTCTCTTTCTACCACCCACCCCGCATGCTCCGCTCCTCCGCCGCCCACCTCCTCGCCGTCCCTCGGTCTCGCCTATCCCGCCGTCGACCCCCGGGCCACGTCCTCCCGCGGTCCCGGAACGCCCTCCCTCCTCACCTCCGCCAAACTGATTCTCTTCCCCTCTTCAAAACCCTACTTAAAACTCACCTCCTCCAAGAGGCCTTTCCAGACTGAGCTCCCCTTCTCCCTCTACTCCCTCTGCCACCCCCCTTTACCTCTCCGCAGCTAAACCCTCTTTTCCCCCTTTCCCTCTGCTCCTCCACCTCTCCCTTCCCATCCCCTAAGCACTGTACTCGCCCGCTCAACTGTATATATTTCCATTACCCTATTTATTTTGTTAATGAATTGTACATCGCCTCGATTCTATTTAGTTGCCATTGTTTTTACGAGATGTTCTTCCCCTCGACTCTATTTATTGCCATTGTTCTCGTCTGTCCGTCTCCCCCGATTAGACTGTAAGCCCGTCAAATGGCAGGGACTGTCTCTATCTGTTGCCGACTTGTTCATTCCAAGCGCTTAGAACAGTATTCAAAATGTATTCAACTTCTCAATTCAATTTACTATTTTCCTGTCTTTTGTGGTGCCGATTGTTCAGTGTGCCGCCTAGGTAACAGAATTCTGTTCCTGAAATTACTTCTGTGTTGCCAGTATGGACAACTAGTTGTATGTACAGCTTCCTGGTATACGCAGATGCTATTTTATCCAAGTTTTCTTTAGTCTTTATCATAAGCTTTTAGCAACTAGCAGATGTGGATAGATGGTTTACAATTATTTGCATATCTTCATCGATGTGGGCAAAAACCAAGGAGATCTACATATCATTAAAGATGCTGTAAGGCCCACTATTTGCTATTGCAGTACCTCTAAAGTGTTAAAATGGTTCCACCCTTTTGACAGATTAGGAGGGAATACTGAAAAGATGGCAAAAATATTTCAATATCATTGAAATATTTTCTGAGAAGCGTGGCCATGTTGAAAGAGCCCAGACCTGGGAGTCAGAGGACCTGTCTGCTATGTGTGACCTTGGGCAAGTCCCTTCACTCCTCTGTGCCTCAGTTCACTCACCTGTAAAATGGGGATTAAGGCTGTGAACCCTGAGGGACAGGGACTGTGTCCAACCCAATTATCTTGTACCCCAGAACTTAGTAATAATAATAATAATGGTATTTGTTAAGCACTTACTATGTGCCAATCACTGTTCTAAACAATGGGGTAGATACAAGGTAATCAGATTGTCTCTCGTGGGGCACACAGTCTTAATCCCCATTTTACAGATGAGGTAACTGAGGCACAGAGAAGTTAAGCAGCTTGCCCAAGGTCACACAGCAGACAAGTGACAGAGCCGGAATTAGAACCCACTTCCTCTGACTCCCAAGCCTGTGCTCTTTCCACTAAGCCACAGTGTCTGACAAATAGTAAGCACTTAAATACCATTAAAAATATAAAGTCTTCTCAACAAACCACCTACTGCTGCAGATGAGCTGCTACAAAACATAGAAACCTTCCAATATGCAAACAACCGGCACTTATCCCAGCTATTAACTGCAGTAGTCAGCGCTCTGAAAATAAATCACAGTACAACACTGCTAATTCTTATCTGACTTGGGGTTTGCTATGAACCACGGAGGTGACTGGCTCAGGGCAATCCAACAGGTGCACCAAGCCTTCCTCACTCTTCGGTAACCCCTTTCTGGCAAAAACAATGTACTTCCAGTTGACTGGTTGGAGGAAGAGGTGACAGGTAGAAGCAGCACGCTTAGTGGATAGAGCACGGGCCTGGGAGTCAAAAGGACCTGGGTTCCAACCCCGGCTCTGCCATATGTCTACTATGTGACTATGTGACCTATGTGAAGTGACCTCTGTACTTCAGTTACCTCATCTGTAAAAGGGAGATTAAGACTGTGAGCCCCGTGTGGGAGAGTAACTGTGCCTGACCTGATTAGCTTGTATCTACTACAGTGCTTATAACAGTGTTTGGCACATAATAAGCACTTAACAAGTACCAAAGTGCAAACAGACCAAAAATGTGATCATCCTTGTGGGGCTGTCCTCATCAGGAAACACTTTTCTGCCCTCATATGTTGTTCTGCAAATAGTAAGTGCTCAATAAATACCACTGATTCATTGATTACCCCTTCTGAGTGCAGGACTCACTTTGACTATAAAAGCTATCATTCCAACAGGTCAAGCTTTCTGAACTGGCCTGTGGAAACCACAGAACGCTCTTATTCCTTATTATCCCTCTAGACTGTAAGCTTGTTGTGGGCAGGGAATGTTGTCTACCAACTCTGCTATACTGTACTCTCCAAAGCGCTCAGTATATAGCACTGGTTGATTCGATGGCTCACTTTTGCTATTACAAAGCTATCTGAGATAATAATGTTGGTATTTGTTAAGCACTTACTATGTGCTGAGCACTGTTCTAAGCGCTGGGGGAGATACAGGGTAATCAGATTGTCTCACATGACGCTCACAGGTAACTGAGGCACAGAGAAGTTAAGTAACTTGCCCACAGTCACACACCTGACAAGTGGCAGAGCCGGGATTCAAACCCATGACCTCTGACTCCCAAACCCATGCTCTTTCCACTTAGCCATGCTGCTACTATTAGATTTGAACATTTACAAGCTAAGAAAATGTGGAAATTGTGTATAAAACCATAGAGACTGTGGTTTATCATACAAAGGTGCAACACTTCATCTCTTGATCACACACCAAAGAACCCCTTTCCAGATACCAAACAGAACATGTCAAATAACTGCCAGCCACTACTGATTAAAGACCAGCCGGTCTTACTTTCTAGGCAAAGGAAGAGAACTCAGGAACCAAGAACTGTCATGGAAGACTTCCCAAAATCTTTCCCTATTGTCTGGTGCTGTGTAACAATTTATCTCAATTACAGAGCAATCAATACGCTGTTGCATTTTCCCAAGTGGTTAATACAGTGCTCTGCACACAGTAAATGTTCAATCAATACAATTGATTTGTATGGAATCTGCATGGAACAGCAGCAGTCTCAAAATCAGCCAGTTCTTAAACCACTGATTTATGACAACTGTGCTACTCATGTAATAAGTCACATTTACTACGATCAAGGTATCAGGTAAGAGAGCATCCCAGAGAGCAGGCAATCATATCCATTAAGACATCAGATTCTTCAATGAAAAGCGTTAGAGAAAATATTATTGTTGCTCATGAAATTGCTTCCCTTTCACAACTGTTCCTCATTTAAACACTTACCCCTTTGGCTAATCTGAATAGTATCATTCTCAGTTTTCTAAGGGGTCTTCTAACCATTTGTTTTCCTTAGACTAATTAAAGAAATAGAAAATGTTCTACATTTTTAACATTTTTTTTTAAAATCCTGGTATTTTTACTGGGAACACTAACTAAATTTACAAAGTCCATAAAAAACTTCTACTTCATGAAATCACTTACACTCTCAATGCTAAATTCAAGAAGTAGATAAAAAAGCAATTTTTTACCATTTTACCAGTTAATCCAAGAGGATTAGTATCTTAAAAGAAACTAATTTATTACTTTAATGTGTCCCTTAGCATTATATTTCTCTACCATTTGGACTTAATAACATCTCATACATATAAATGGCCCTCAAAGGAAGGAAAAGCCATCTATGGTTGACTATCATTCGAATGGTTACTTGAAACCAGCAATCACACAGTTCTTTCAAATTCTTATCGTATTACCAAAATTTCATTAGGAACAGATGCCACCAGCACAATTTCCTTGGAATTATTGAACAACTTTTCTTTCACTTTCAAAACAAATTAGGCATTGCTTAGGTGATGGATCTGATAAAAGTTAGAAAGTCATAAACCTTAAAGCAAATCATAGGGTGTTATAATTTAAACCATCAATGGGCAGAATCCAAGTGCTTTAGGAAATCAATTTTATTATGTGGTGCCCCAAATTACTCTCATTGATTTTGATCATCTTTATCCTCAACAGGTGAAACAAAGTTCCATTTAAACTTTTACAGGCTCTTGGACTCTTTTTTTAAACTAAGAATGCAATCCAAAAATGTTTTAGAAATGTAGAATAAATTGGGGAGTGGGGGGGAATTTACAAGATTATGCAAATATTGGAAATGATAAAGGGAGTGGTAGAGAAAATCATGAGTAAGAATTCTGAAGAAAGAAGAGTGACTTCACTTTCTAACCTCACACTTCATTCCATAACACCAAAGAATGAGTGTTATGAATGCAGAATGAAGAATGAAGAATGAAAAAAAAAAAAACCCCAAATGGGCCTGTTTCTCCCCCTAGCTGTGTATTAAATACCAAAGGAAGGGGAATCTATTTAAGATGACAAACTGTGGGACTACAAAGCCTATTTATAATGTAAAATTAGAGACATGAAAATATCTAATGCAGTTTTGGTATCTGGGTAAGTGAAAATGTGAGAGAACTGAGTGAGAAGTAACATTTTCCTGAAAGGAAAAAAAAAGGAAGGTTTCTACCCAATAAAATTAATTTTTCTCATCAAAATGGCTCATCTGTGATACCCAACAAACTTTATTTAATGGGGGACATTTGAGGAGTAGAATAATAATTCAAGCTACTAGCTTTAATTTAATGTAAATGAAGAGTTATGAAAAAGTGGCCCTTTTTTCTTTACAGAATTAATGCCCCTCTTCAAAGAGAATGACCACTCCCATCTCCATGATGACTTTCTCTCCATATATAAAGCAAACAAAAAGGAAGAGAAGATCAAAGATATTTCTTTTGAAAGATGCATTAGTAATACTTCAAATTGCTCTCATTTTATTGAAACAAAAAGCTTTTTCTCTGTGCAGCTCCAAGTATTAAGAGTTCCCCAAAATGTTCCTCTTTCACTTGACATCCACTTCAGGTTCAAAGACAATCCAGAGATAATCCAGGACAATCTCCAAACACAAACCTCTGCATTCAGTACTAGCTTAGGAAAATTCCCATAAATGCCCCACTACGTTAACTTGGTTCATTCTGTACTGAAGAAAGCCATAAATTCTAGATTTCTGGAGCTTGGAAACTGGTTCCTATTCCCACTTACAATGCTGGCTCTGAAACTCTTAAGTGCTAACCAATGTCTTAATCCAGTTCATCATAAGTCAGCAAAGTGCAATGTGCTGTGCAGCAATCTAATTCAGTGTAACTGAGGATATTCCCACATAATTTAGCTTTTTGTGCAGATTAGAGAATAATCTTTCTATTCTATGTTAGGATTAAATTAGAAAAGTTATTACCATTTTTAAAATATAATAATTTGTCTCCACTGAATTCTTTTACAGTTTCGATCGTCTGACGAAGAGCAGGGAATGGGGTTGGAGAATCACTCGATGGCATTTATCAATTAATGGTATTTACTGAGTGTTTACTGGGTGCAAAGCATTGTACTAAGCGTTTGGGAGAGTACAACGCAATAGGGTTGGTAGACATAGTCCCCACCCACAAAGAGCTTACAGCCCAGAGGGGGAGACAGGCATCACTATAAATAAATGACAGATATGTACATAAGTACTGTGGGGCTGAGAGTGGGGTGAACATTAAGTATTTCAAGGGTTACAGATCCAAGTGAACAGAAAACAGAGAAGCAAGAGGGAGTAGTAAAAATGACAGCTTAATCAGGGAAGGCCTCTTGGAGGAGATGTGATTTGAATAAGGCTTGGATAAGCAATGTTTAATGTATCCAAGAACGGGTGCCAGGAAGGTGAATATTAACACCCCCTGTCTCATCTGTAACAGGTGGCTGGAGCACATGAGCAGAGAAGGGATGCGAGATCATCATCATCAATGGTATTTATTGAGCACTTACAGTGTGCAGAGCACTGTACTAAGCACTTGGAAGAGTACAATATAGCAATGTAACAGACCCATTCCCAGCCTACAATTAGCTTACAGTCCAGAGGGACAGACATTAATATAAATAAAGGGAATCTCACTTATTGAGTGTATACTTATTGAGCGTATACTGTGTGCAGAGCACTGTACTAAGCACTTGGGAAAATACAACACAACAGAGTTGGCAGAAACAGCCCAGTCCACAACGCGCTTAAGAGTGTAGAGAACAAGCTTAGAGTCTCAGGGATCCGGATCTCACATGGGGCTCACGGTTTCAATCATCATTTTACAGATGAGGAAACTGAGGCACAGAGAAGTGAAGTGACATCCAAGGTCACACAGCAGATAAGTGACCTTCTGACTCCCAGATGCATGCTCTAGCCACTACGCCATGCTGCTTCTCTGCATATAGTAAATGCTCAATAAATACTAATTATTGATTGATTACTGCATCAGCCTCCTCTCTGACCTCCCTGTCTCCTGTCCATACTTCACTCTGCTGCCTGGGTCATTTTTCTACCACACCAATTGGGCCATTGTTTCCCCACTCTTTAAGAATCTCCACTGGTTGCTCAACCACCTCTGCCATCAAACAGAAACTCCTTACCATTAGCTTTACGGCACTTAATCATCTTGCCCCCTCCCACCTTACCTCCTTGATTTCCTACTACGACTAACCTGATTACTTTGCTCCTCTAATGCCAACCTACCCACTGGCCCTCAATCTCATCTAATTAATCACCGACCATCACCCACGTCCTGCCTCTGGCCTGGAACACCCTCCCTCTTCATATTGAACAATCACTCTCCCCACCTTTGAAGAGTACATCCTCTCCAAGAGGCCCTCCCCTACTAAATTCTCATTTCCTCTTTCCCATTCCCTTCTGCACTGCCTCTACACTTGGCTTTTTACTGTTTATTCACCCCTCCTCAGCCCCAAAGCACTTATGTACATATCCAAATTTATTTATTTCTATTAATGTCTACCCTTCTTAGGGTCACACCTGAGGAGTTTCCAGTACTCTACCAGTCTCCACTGCAGGAGGGAGAGTCAAGCAGTGGCATATTCATTTCATTCATAGTTTGGCCAGTGGCAAGTGAGTGGAAGGCAATCTGCTACAGGTCAAGACTCCTCTATCCTGGGCAGCAGTGGCATGGGAGAGAGTCGAGGGCAGAGACTCAGGTTTACCATGCGGAAGGAGGCAATGGTAAAACACTTCCATATTTTGACCAAGAAAACGCTAAGGATCCACTACCAGAACGATGGCAGATGGAGGTGGGGCGTTGTGGGAGAGATGTATCCATAGTGTCGCTTTGAGTTGGAGATAACTTGATAGCATAAGACAAGACAATTGCAGTCTGTCTCCTCCTCTAGACTGCAAGCTTGTTGTGGGCAGGCGACATCTCTACCAACTCTGTCATACACTCTCCCAAGCATTTAGTACAGTGCTCTGCACAGAGTAGGCCCCATTTGCATTTATGAGCACATTCTCAGACGCTTTAGTTCTTTTCTCCACATTACTAGGTCAATAAATTAGCTTTACCTGCTGGAAGCACAGTTAAGAGTTACCCCTCAGTGACAGATTCTCCTGAAACACTAACAAAAAGCATACAGAAAGGAGAGGTCATGGAATGAAAAAAAAGGCCCTTCTGATCCACTGTTTCATTTCCAGTCAGTCCCTTGGCCTGATTCTTTCTGGCTGTGTACTGAGTTGGTTTAGCCTTGGGCATTTGAGAACTTCTGTGGTTGGCCACTCACATCTCTGTGAAGCCAGAGCTAAGTCGATACACTCAAAAATGTGGTTGGTTATCAAGAGAGTGAGTGACAATGCAACCTGTAGACTTCACATTTCAAACAGCATTCATGAACGCTGTATGTACTGCTTAGTTTACAGTCCTCTAGACTTTTATTCCTCAAGACAGTAATTACAGTGGACTTCTCTTCTGCCTTTAACACCATAGGCCACTCTCCCCTTCTGGAAATATCTGCTCATCTTGTTCTCACCAACACAGCTAGAGAAGCTTCTTACCTCAGTGTTCTTGGCTCCTCTTCCCACTCCTCATCCCCTAAATGAGGTGTCCTTCTAATCTGTTCTGGGTACCCTACATCTCTCATTTTACACACTCTCCCCTCTGGGAGCTCATCTAATCCCACGGCTCCAGCTACCACCGTTAAATGGGAAGCAGTGTGGCTTGGTGGATAGCACAAGGGCCGGGGAGTCAGAAGGACCTGGTACTAATTCAAGCTCTGCCACATGTCTGCTGTGTGACTTTGGGCAAGTCACTTTTCTGTGCCTCAGTTACCTCATCTGTAAAATGGGGATTAAGAGTGTGAGCCCCATGTGGGACAGAGACTGTGTCCAACCTGATTAATTTGCATCTATCCCAGTGCTTAGAACATTGCTCGGCACATAGTAAGTGCTTAACAAGTTCTATTATTATTATTATATGGTTGCCTATGACATCTGTTTCACTAGCCCCAACCTCTCTCCCCATCTGCAAAACTCACATTTCCCTTTAGAATCGGTCTTCATGGATTTATCACTGGCACCACAAACTCATGATGTGGAAAACTGAACTTACCTTACCCCAGGTTACAGTCAACCCACAATACAAACAACCTGGGATACAGCCGTTACCGTGTGGCACCTCGATAACAATGACAAAGAGTAGACATATAGCCAAAGTTATGGTCGATGTACCAGCAGCTAGGATTTGGGCATTTGCGTCAATTTTACAGATACCAGATGAATTTATACAAATAACCGTACTAGATGGAGAGAAACTTTGGAAGATCTGAAGAGGTATTCTGAGGGAGCTGACTTGCTTCAAGGTACTTCTTGAGAAGCAGCATGGCCTAGTGGCTAGATCACGGGCCTGGGAGTCAAAGGACCTGGGTTCTAATCCCGCTCCTCCATTTGTCCGTTCTGTGCCCTAGAGCAAGTCACTTACCTTTTCTGTACCTCAGTTACCTCATCTGAATATTCATTCATTCATTCAATAGTATTTATTGAGCGCTTACTATGTGCAGAGCACTGTACTAAGCGCTTGGAATGAACAAGACGGCAACAGATAGAGACAGTCCCTGCCGTTTGACGGGCTTACAGTCTAATCGGGGGAGACGGACAGACGAGAACGATGGCAATAAATAGAGTCAAGGAGAAGAACATCTCGTAAAAACAATGGCAACTAAATAGAATCAAGGCGATGTACATTTCATTAACAAAATAGAGAGGGTAATGAAAATATATACAGTTGGGCGTACGGGTACAGTCCTGAGGGGATGGGAAGGGAGAGGGGGAGGAGCAGAGGGAAATGGGGGGAAAAGAGGGTTAAGCTGTGGAGAGGTGAAGGGGGGGCAGTAGAGGGAGTAGAGGGAGAGGAGGAGCTCAGTCTGGGAAGGCCTCTCGGAGGAGGTGAGTTTTAAGTAGGGTTTTGAAGAGGGGAAGAGAATCAGTTTGGCAGAGGTGAGGAGGGAAGGCATTCTGGGACCGCGGGAGGACGTGGCCCGGGGGTCGACGGCGGGATAGGCGAGACCGAGGGACGGCGAGGAGGTGGGCGGCGGAGGAGCGGAGCGTGCAGGGTGGGCGGTAGAAAGAGAGAAGGGAGAATAGGTAGGAAGGGGCAAGGTGATGGAGAGCCTCGAAGCCTAGAGTGAGGAGTTTTTGTTTGGAGCGGAGGTCGAAAGGCAACCACTGGAGTTGTTTAAGAAGGGGAGTGACAGGCCCAGATCGTTTCTGCGGGAAGATGAGCCAGGCAGCGGAGTGAGGAATAGACTGGGGCGGGGCAAGAGAGGAGGAAGGGAGATCGGAGAGAAGGCCGACACAGTAGTCTAGCCGGGATATAACGAAAGCCCGTAGCAGTAAGGTAGCCGTCTGGGTGGAGAGGAAAGGGTGGATCTTGGTGATATTGTAAAGGTGAAACTGGCAGGTCTCGGTAACGGATAGGATGCGCGGGGTGAACGAGAGAGACGAGTCAAGGATGACACCGAGATCGCGGGCCCGAGAGACGGGAAGGATGGTCGTGCCATCCACGGTGATAGAGAAGTCTGGGAGAGGACCGGGTTTGGGAGAGAAGATGAGGAGCTCAGTCTCGCTCATGTTGAGTTTTTGGTGACGGGCCGACATCCAGGTGGAGACGTCCCGGAGGCGGGAGGAGATGCGAGCCTGAAGGGAGGGGGAGAGGACAGGGGCGGAGATGTAGATCTGCGTATCATCTGCGTAGAGATGGTAGTCAAAGCCGTGAGAGCAAATGAGTTCACCGAGGGAGTGAGTGTAAATGGAGAACAGAAGAGGGCCAAGAACTGACCCTTGAGGAACTCCAACGGTTAAAGGATGGGAGGGGGAGGAGGGTCCGGCGAAGGAGACCGAGAATGACCGGCCAGAGAGGTAAGAGGAGAACCAGGAGAGGACGGAGTCCGTGAAGCCAAGGTGAGATAAGGTATGGAGGAGGAGGGGATTGTGTGTGGGAGAGGGACTGTGTCGAACCTGATTATCTTGTATCTACCACAGCGCTTAGAACAGGGCTTGGCACATAGTAAGCAATTAACAACTATTATTGCTTTAATGAGATGTTCATCCCCTTGATTCTATTTATTGCTATTGTTCTTGTCTGTCTGTCTCCCCCGATTAGACTATAAGCCCATCAAAGGGCAGGGACTGTCTCTATCTGTTACCGATTTGTACATTCCAAGCGCTTAGTACAGTGCTCTGCACATAGTAAGCGCTCAATAAATACTAGTGAATGAATGAAAGCAAAAAGAAGGCTGTTCAGCCCAAGTTAGATCAAATCATTATCAGTATTTAAAAAGCCACTACCACAGTCAATAAGAAAAAATTCTACATTGTAATCTCCGGCAAAGATTTAAAATCATATAACTTATTTAATGTTGTGATGTTCTGTTTTGAATTACTTTAACAGTTATTAAACAGTTTAGTGATGCTTGAAGTACTTAATTTTTAAGAGTCATATTTTGTGTTAGAAAAATCTAAAAAGGATTTCAACCAACACAAATGACAGTGATGGTATTTGTTGATGATGGCATTTGTTAAGTGCTTACTACGTGCCAGGCACTGTACTAAGAGCTGGGGTGGATATTTATTGCCATTGTTCTTGTCTGTCCGTCTCCCCCGATTAGACTGTAAGCCCATCAAACGGCAGGGACTGTCTCTATCTGTTGCCGACTTGTTCATTCCAAGCGCTTAGTCCAGTGCTCTGCACACAGTAAGCGCTCAATAAATACTATTGAATGAATGAATGAATACATGCAAATCAAGCAGGACACAGTCCCCGTCCCACATGGAGCTCACAGTCTCAATCCCCATTTTACAGATGAGGTAACTGAGGCATAGTGAAGTGAAGCTACTTGCCCAAGGTCACACAACAGACAACTGGCAGAGCCGGAATTAGAACCCATGACCTTCTGACTCCCAGGCCCCTGCCCTATCCACTATGCCATGGTGCTTCTGCCAAAAGGTGATATATTAGACCGCTCTCTCAGGCCAGCAATGACAAGCATTTAGTACAGTGCTCTGCACACAGTTTGCACTCAATAAATACCCTTGATTGATTCCTTCTCAGCGTGGCTCAGTGGAAAGAGCACGGGCTGGGGACTCAGAGGTCATGGGTTCAAATCCCAGATCCGCTGCTTGTCAGCTGTATGACTTTGGGCAAGTTACTTAACTTCTCTGTGCCTCAGTTCCCTCAACTGTAAAATGGGGATGAAAATTGTGAGCCCCACTTGGGACAACCTGATGACCTTGTATCCTCCCCAGCGCTTAGAACAGTGCTTTGCACATAGTAAGTGCTTAACAAATGTCATGATTATTATTATTATTATTATTATTCTTAAATCTTACAGACTGTACTCTATCTTCATCTTTCTTGTGCACTACTCCCTTCTCCTGGCAAAGTTATTTCACCTTATTATTATTTTTAAAAAAAGTTATCTTCTGGTCTACTCTTACTTGTGGAACCACTTTTTCTCAGTGTCTTTCCCCAACTCTTCCTCTACCTCTCAACCCATCCACCTCCTTATCAAACAAAAACTTCTCACCATTGGCTTTAAAGCACTCCATCAATTTGTCGCCTCCTTCGCTTCTCTCCTACAACTCAGCCTGCACACTTGGCTCCTCTAGTGCTAACCTTTTCACTGTGCTTCCATCTCCCCTGTCTCATCGCCGATCCTTCGCCTACAACCTGCTTCTGCCCTGGAACGTCCTCCCTCCTTATATCCAACAGACAATTACTCTCCCACCGTTCAAAGCCTTATGGAAGGCCCATCTCCTCCAAGAGGCCTTCCCAGACTAAGCTCCACTTTTCCTCATCTCCCTCTCCCTTCTGCATCATACTGACTTGCTCCCTTTGTTCTTTCCCCGCTCCCAGCCCCACAGCATTTATGTATGGCACTTGTGTACATATCTGTACTTTTATTTATTTATTTATATTGATGTCCATCTCCCCCTTCTAGTCTGTAAGCTCACTGTGGGCAGGGGATGTCATTGTTTTTGGTTGTGTAGTACTTTCCCAAGTGCTTAGTACAGTACTCTGCATCCAGAAAGTGCTCAATAAATATGATTGAATGAATGAATGAACCTCTAACTATGGATGGTCTTCATGAAATTATTGGGGCTACTGCACTCCTCCCTTTACCCTCACTTCCTTGGGGAGCTCACTCATTCCCACAGCCCCAGCTCAAGACTGCAAGTTTCTTGTGGGCAGGGATCACGAAGACCAACTCTTATTGCTGCATTCTCTCCCAAGTGCTCAGCACAGAGTTCTACATACAGTAAGCACTCAATAAGTACCATTGGTGGATTGATTTATCTAGTACACCAGCCTGTGTTCACAGATGCAGCACATTTCCAGGTCAGTAGCGACACTCACAGTTGAGAAAAGCAACTTCAGAAACCCACTTTCCCACCCCCTTCTTCTTCCTTATCTAAATCATCTCGGGTAAGTCAGCATGGGCAGCAAAGGCTGGGGCATCAAATGAGGTCCCAAGACAAAAATCAGTCGGTGATATTTATTGAGCGCTTACCATGTGCAATATTTTGCATATTTTGGACACAGCATCAGAAGGACTAATTCTCTGGAGAAGACACTAATGCTAGGAAAAGTCCAGGGAAAACGTAGAAGAGGCAGACCAGCAGCTAGATGGATAGAGACCATAACAATTCCGATTAGACTGTAAGCCCGTCAAACGGCAGGGACTGTCTCTATCTGTTGCCGACTTGTTCATTCCAAGCGCTTAGTACAGTGCTCTGCACATAGTAAGCGCTCAATAAATACTATTGAATAAATACTATTGAACAATGAAAATGGAAGAACCATTAGAAAGGTTGCGGATTATGGCGGAGGACAGGATGTTCTAGAGAAAGTATATCCGTGGAGTCGCTATGAATCAGAAATGACTCGATGGCACTTGATAACACTACTAATAATAATATGTGCAGAGCCCTGTATTAAGCCATAGGGAGAGTACAATACAACAGAGTCAGCAAACATGTTCCTTGCTCACAGGGCAATGATGGAGATCTCCAGTCACAATTGGCTCCTCTGGGAGTTGAACACACATCTCTCCCCTGGCCCCCTCTTAGCTTAAAACAACATCATTTTGGGTTACTTCTGCAAACCATCATATAGATTGAGATGAGTAACCAAGGTCCCTCCAGTCTACAGAACTGGTTTTTCCAACAGAAACCTAAAATTTCCTGTGTGAACTGCATTTTGGTGATGACAACACTACATTCCTGGGCATTCCAACTGATTAAATAAGCTACAACATGAAGTTTGTTGTTCTGGCTCGGTTGGTTCCCCAGTCACACTGAAAAAAGAGCTAGTCTGGTCCAGTGATAATGAGCCATTAATATTTTCCAGATATTTGTTCTACACCTTCTAATCCACAACCTTCCCTTAAAAAAAATGGATGTGTTCATGATGCTAAAATTTGAGCTTGGGATTCCCCAACATTTTGACCAATGTTCAAGTAGTGAAAACATTCAGACCTTATTAGAAGGTCCAAGGTATTCATTTGAAGGGAATATTTATGTTGGCTTTTACCTTGCCTCCTGGGAGCTGCAATACTGAAAACCTTAATTCACATCTGGTACTAACCTTGGCTTCTCAGAACTTAACAAGTAGATCATGCTGTCTAAAAAGAAATGAACTTTTAGCAAATCTTGACAGGAAGTGAACTAAAAGAAGTCACAGCTTTTTGATACACTAGGTTTTTTTATTCTTTCTCTTCACCTTTGGTCATTTTTCTATTCTACTTACAAATACAATTTTAGCATAACTAAACAAGACAAAGAAATTACTAAGGGACATTTTTATGCAAAACTTTGAATTGTGTGTCCTGAACTTTTATTTTAGAACAAGTTCACAAACTCTGACAGATGTTTTATAGCTCTGTTTAAATATTTAGTCAGCAAAAGGATGAAATGAAAAAGGCAGAATGATTTCATTCTTCTCAAAAACCAGGGTGGTCTATGGGCAATTTTGGTACCAGTGGTGTTGCCGGGGGAACAAAATGAAAACAGGTGCCATCAAATTCAAATTAAAGATTTAGTTCTATTTTAAACCACCTTAAACAATGTTTCCATAAACTTTCTAACTGATACTACTACAAATTTGACAATATTTTACAACAAGAAAAGGATTATAAATTGTCTGTAGACCATCAAATTTTAACTGTAACAAATTTAGACTGATTGGCAACCCTTCCTTTTAAAAAAAATTCTTAAATTAAATATGCAGCATCCCTTAAAAATGGAATGGATGGGTATTAAAGGGCATTTGAGAGTTAAAAAGGTATATAAGGACTTACATATGATTTTTCATTTTTAAAAAAAGTCAGGGAAATAGTGATAATTTAAGCTAAGTAAACAGCAACCATGATGTTACAAGATAGACAAAATTCTTATATGACTAGTAGAATGAAAGCCTAACTTTTGGCCATTATTTTCGTTGTGGTTTTCTCGCATACAAAAATATATGCTTTTCTCTCTCTAAAATCCCAAGATACGTATAGAACCTTTTTCCCCAAAAATAAAATGTCACGAGACTATTTTCCAAGAGCAATGGAAGAAAAGATATCAGTTTAAGAATCTTTAACTGCAAAAAGACCCAGAATTAAATTTTCCAACATCAGTTCAGTTAGTAAACGTTCAAATGAATACTTCCTCCTTGCATGAATTACCTGGGTTTATAAAGATATTTTACTAGCTCTTCAAAAGGAGATATGTCTTATTATTAACTAAGATACTTTTTCATTCTGTTTACTCCTTGCTAGTTTTGCTATCAGAGATAAAGCAGATTATGTTGTGTCAAAGATTGTGTGGCCTGGGAAGTGTTCTAATCTGTGAGAGACTGCACATGAAAATAGTAAATCCTTAGAGATGAAGGAAGATTAAGACAAGATCAATACTCCGAATGCTTTTTAAGGAAACATGCAATGCTGTTTCCCCAAAGAATACTGCGACAAGGTAGAGAAGAAGAATGCTCACTGTACAGTATTTAAATGCAAGTGGAATGTAAAAGGTACGTTTTTAAAGTTGTAATAGTCTTTAGTTTTGAAATTTGGTCAAAGGTTATTTTACCCATATCATAAATAATCAGGTATTCTGCTGCAGCACTACAAAACTTTATTTTTCACATTTCTCTAAGGAAAAGCAACTAGTTTAACAGAAGAAAATTCTATGTTGTGAACTAGGTTTGAGGAATGCTTGCCTGTAACCTGTAACCATGGTGACAGTCCCAAACACTAGCAATGATGCTTTTAAAGATGATGATATATGAAATACATATAATATCAATTCAAACATTTTCCTATAAAACATCTTGCAAAATGAATAGTATTATGATAGTTTTTTTCAGATTAACACTTATAAGTATTTTAATCATACAATAAAAATATACAGCATTACATGAAACTAAAAAATGTCCAACTTCCTTTACAGTTATTTTAGTTAAAGTTTCAAGTTAAGTCACTTGTGTGTAATTATGAAATTACTGTACTGAGCCTCTGCTTACTTTGAAAGTGATTAATCAAAGTCAGAGAAAGCCAACCATCAACTGAAGTGTGTTTCAAATTTCCTTTTCAGGGATATGTCAAAAAGGATGAGCTAATTTTATTTTAATTAAAACCTCATTTAGATGTATGAAATAAATCTTTTCCATTTAATTCCAATTATACTTCAATTGTGTCCGGCTTTCAAATTTCAAGTATTCACTGCTTCTGCTACTTGATTACACATGTCAGATTAATCTTTGCTTCAGATTCACATAAACAGACCTACAATCAAATGAAAGATATTGGATATACGCCATTCCATAAGATATACAACGACTCTCCTTCTTATATTGTGGTTATGGATATACACACATATATAGATCATTTTAATGGGGGGAAGGGGTCATCTCCCTGTGTCCACAACAGTTGTCCAAGGATAGGTTTAATAATGCTATTGCTGCCCCAAGGAAAACCATGCTCCTTTCATGTCTTGTCTTAGGCTGTCAAGTCGTCTCTGACCCATAGCGACTCCATGGACACATCTCTCCCAGAACGCCCCACCTCCATCTGCAATCATTCTGGTAGTGGATCCATAGAGTTTTCTTGGTCAAAATACGGAAGCGGTTGACCACTGCCTCCTTCCGCACAGTCAACTTGAGTCTCCGCCTTCGACTCTCTCCCGTGCCGCTGCTGCCCAGCACAGGTGAGTTTTGACTTATAGCAGGTTGGTAGCCACTGGCCAAGCTAGGAATGGAATGGGTAAACCTCTGCTTGACTCTCCCTCCCATAGCCAAGACTGGTAGAGTACTAGAAACTCTCCAGGTGCGACCTGAGAGGACGTGCTCCTTTCACAGCCACTTAATTCTTTCCTCCATTCGGGAGGGAGGAGGAGGGATACGGGAGTAAGAGAGGGCACAAAGAAATACCAAAATCCAGACCAAGGAGACAGTAAGAAAAGCTGAAAAAGAGATGAAAAGTGCCAGAATAGGTCATAAGGGTGATGACAGGGAGATTGAGAAAGGAACAGCATGGCTTAGCACGTAGAGCACGGGCCTGAGAGTCAGAGGGACCTGGGTTCTAATCCCAGCTCCACCACTTGTTTGCTGTGTGACCTGGAGCAAGTCAAGTAACTTCTCAGTTACCTCATCTGTAAAATGGGGATTAAGAGTGTGAGCCGCATGTGGGGCAGGGACTGTGTTCAGCCTGATTAGCTTGTGTCTACCCCAACGTTTAGTGCAGTGCCTGGCACATAGGAAGTGCTTACCAAATACCACAAAAAAAAGGAACAAGGCAAAGTAGAGGGGCAGGGAAGGGAAAGAAGACTTCTGCAAGGCAATTCATTCATTCATTCATTCATTCAATCGTGTTTATTGAGCGCGTACTGTGTGTAGAGCACTGTACTAAGCACTGGGGAAAATAAAGTATAAGTATAAACAGACACATTCATGCCCACAGAGTATGAAAAATGAAGAGGAACCAGAATCTATTTCTCCCTCTCCAAACAGTCAAAGGACTAGTCTAGATTTTGATTGTACGCTCACTATGGGCAGGGAACATGACTGCCAACTCTGTCATAATGAACTCTCCCAAGCTCTTAATACTGCGCTTTACATACAGTATGCGCTCAATAAATATGACTGAAGCTTGACTGGTCAGGCTTAACTACAACACCAGCCTTGTCACTGACTTCTCTGACTCCTCTCTTTCCCCTTTTCAGGCCATACTTTGGTCTGCTGCCCGGATCATTTTCTACAGTGTCATTCTATCCAACTCTCTCCACTCTCCTACAACCGCCAATGACTACTCATTCCTCTCCACATCTAGGAGAAACGCCTAACCCTTGGTTCTAAGGTATTTCCTTAGCTCTCTCCCATATGGGACAAGGTCTGTGTCCTATCTGATTATATTGAGTCCACAGTGCTTGATACATGGACACCGTTAGCACAAACTACAGTTACTATTATTTATCCATTCTCTTCCAGTACTACCGGCATTATTCATTGCTCCCAAATTGACCTATGCACTATCCCTCACTCTCATCTCTCCCACCGCTGATGCCTTGCCCAAGCCCTTCCTCCTGCCAGAACTCTTTAAATCCAACAGAACACAGATCTCTTCATCTTTAAAGCCCTTCCGAGATCACATCTCCACCAGGAGACCTTCCCCAGTAACTCTAATCTTTCTATCTTGATTTCCTGAACTGTAACATTGGGTAGAGAAGCAGCGTGGCTCAGTGGAAAGAGCATGGGCTTTGGAGTCAGGGCTCATGAGTTCGAATCCCAGCTCTGCCACTTGTCGGCTGTGTGACTGTGGGCAAGTCACTTAACTTCTCTGTGCCTCAGTTCCCTCATCTGTAAAATGGGGATTAAGACTGTGAGCCCCACGTGGGACAAGCTGATTCCCCTCTGTCTATCCCAGCGCTTAGAACAGTGCTCGGCACATAGTAAGCGCTTAACAAATACCAACATTATTATTATTATTATGTCTTCAGGACCTAAGCCCTTAAATTACCTCAGCCCCGAAGGCATTTATGTACATATCTTATATACTCTATTACTCATCTACCTAAAATTTATATGAGAATTTATCTTCTAAATACTTCAAATACCACAGCCATCAATCAGTGGTATTTAATAATGATGGCATTTGTTAAGCGTTTACTAGGTGCCAAGCACTGCTCTAAGCAATGGGGGAGATACAAGGTAATCAGGTTGTCCCACATGGGACTCACATTTTTAAACCCCATTTTACAGATGAGGTAACTGAGGCACAGAAAAGTTAAGTGACTTGCCCTATGTCACACAGCTAACAAGTGCCAGAGCTGGGATTAAAACCCATGACCTCTGACTCCCAAGCTCAGGCTTTTTCCACTAAGCCTCGCTGCTGCACTTGGGAACTGAATTAGCAGACAGGGGAGGGGAGACTTACATTAACATGAATAAATAATTTATAATACACAATTTAAAGATACGTACATAAGTGCTGTGGGATTGGGGATGGGATGAATACCAAATGTCACATACTCTAGTACTCTAGCTGTAATTTATATTAGTATCTATCTTCGCTGTAACTCCTTTGTACTCTCCTAAATGCTTAGCATAGTATTCTCCACACAACAGGTGCCCAATCAATGCTACTGTTATGATGATGATGATAAAGATGATGATTTTGTGATGTTGGCAGAGTGCAAAAGAAGCAAGGTACATATTCACAGCTCTAAAGGTGCAAAAAAATTCATGCGGGAGGTAAACAAAATTATTTTCAAAAGTGGAGGCGGGGGAAGAACAAGTAGCGGGGGAAGAACAAGTAAAGGTAGTACTGCAAATATGTCAAAATGAAATCCCTGAATAGGGAACTGAATATGTAAATACACTTACTTCTAGACATACATAAGTGCTAAGGACAGTTCTTTTATCAGCTTTAAGGCATTCAATCAGCTCTCTTCTCTCTACTATTTGTCTTATATCTTTCGCTCCTCTAAAACCCACCTGCTCGCATGTCTCAATCTCATCTCTCTTGCTGCCAACCCCTTGATCACACCCTCCCTCCTGCCGAGACCTCCCTTCTACCCACTGAACTGACAGATCACTACTCCCTCCCATCTTCAAAGACCTACTAAAATTACACTTCCTCTAGGAAGCCTTCTCTGACTAATCTTTGAGCTGACCATTCTGCTTTCCTTCCTTATTCTGTCCCCATGCACCTGAACATCCCACAAGTACCAAGATACTCTCCCCACCCCCAACCCCACAACGCTTATCTCAGTTACTACCAACCTATCATAATCAATCATATCTACTGAGCAATTAGTGTGTGCAGAGCATTGTACTGAACATTTGGGAGATTACAGTATAAGAGAGTTGATAGATGCATTCCCTGCCCGCAGTGAGCTTACAGTCCCTACCTGTAATTTATTTTGATGTGTGTCTCCCCCAGTAGACCTAGTAATATATTATGTAAACATGATCATGGCCGGATCATGTCAATTTATTCTACTGCACTGTCCCAAGCACTTACTAGAATGCTCTGCACACAGTAAGCACTTAATACCACTGATTGCTAGGAATTAAAGACTTAAGTGCTTGCTGTTGGCTTTGGTGTGACTAGGGTGTTACGATTAATCAGTGACGACTTCCCGGAAAAGGAGGAATTTTAAGAAATCTCCAAGGATGAGGAGAGCTGGAATCTAGCAAATTTGGAGGGCGGGGAGTTTTTCGGGCTGGGGGAACAGCAGAAGCAAGGACTCTGAGGGAGGAGTCGAAAGGGAGGTTCAGTTAGAGGATGAATGGGAGGAGAGCAAAGAGGAAACTGAGGGTTAGCTGTTCAAAACTGCCCTGGAGACTGGTCTTACAGTTTCCGAGACAAAAGTGGACTTCTGGGTTGATAGAGTTTTGTAACTACACTGAACGTTTATTTGGTGTTACAAAATGTACAGCACAACCATCATTCAGTCTTTTGTCTCTACTGGCGGATCCTTTTCTTCCTAGAATAATTCATTCACTCATCCAATCGTATTTATTGAGTGCTTACTGTGTGCAGGGCACTGTACTAAGCGCTTGAAAGTACAATTCAACAACAAATAGAGACAGTCCCTGCCCATAATGGGCTCACAGTCTAGAAGTGGGGAGACAGGCATCAAAACAAGTAAATAGGCGTCAACTGCATCAATATAAACAGAATTATAGATATATACACATCATTAATATAAATAAGTAGAATTATAAATATGTACATATATACATAAGTTCTGTGGGGCAGGGGGGTAGAGCACAGGGAGCGAGTCGGAGCGATGGGGAGGGGAGGGGGAGCTGAGGAAAAGGGGGGCTCAGTGTGGGAAGACCTCTTGGAGGAGGTGAGCTTTCAGAAGGGCTTTGAAGGGGGGAAGTGCGATTGTTTGGCAGGTTTGAGGAGGGAGGGCATTCCAGGCCAGAGGAAGGACGTGGGACAGGAGTCGACGGTGGGACAGGTAAGAATGAGGCACAGTTAGAAGGTTAGCAGCGGCAGAGGAGCGGAGTGTGCGGGCTGGGAGGTAGAAGGAGAGAAGGGAGGTGAGGTAGGAGGGGGCAAGGAGATGGAGAGCTTTGAAGCCAAGAGTGAGGAGTGTGGGGGGATATGGAGGTTGATAGGCAACCGTTGGAGATTTGGGGGGGGGGGCCCTCTTTTCCTGACACCATACCCCGCTGGGGTCCATCTCAATATGGGGCCTCACCTGCTTGGCTACCTGTGCAATTTATTGATATAATTCTATCATCCCAAAGGTGGTAGGCAAATCAGAAAATGTTTTAAGAGTTAGAGCCAACAGACAATCCGGGGAATGACTCAGCTCATACACTAGGTGGCAGCAAAGGTCCGCTTTGCAGAACCACCCTTGGCCTATTGGGTAACCTTTTACTGACTCAGTTTCCCCAAAAGACATAAAAAAATGAAGTTTTAATCAATCGATCAACCGATCATGTTCACTGAGCACTTACTGTGTGCAGAGTACTGCCCTAAGGGCCTGGGAGAGTACAACACAACAATATAACACACTCATTCCCTGCCCACTATCGCCTTTACATGAAGGTGGAGGAAAAAATGTTGTGTCCTGGGTTAGTTGGGATACGGTAAGTTACAGTATTTTTCAAAACTATGACTACTGCCACTTTTAAATAGCCAAAACCCAGACAAAAAAAGTGCCGTAAGAATATTTATGCTCTGCACACAGTAAGCGTTCTATACGATGGAATGAAATGTTTCAACTTAAAACGTTTCTTACTCTTTTAGCACAGTAATTTTACTTTCATAAATATATACACACAAACCTTAAGAGCTCCAAAGGAAATTATCCTAGCCCTTTTTCAGAAACTTTCATCAAAGAGCAAAACTTGGCTATACATTACTATACATCCCATCATATCACCAGAGCAAAACCATTTTCCTCAATAAGTAGCAGGGAGTTAGTTAATTAGAATGAGCCCCTACTTGCACATGCATAAATCAATGCTCAAGGTTAAGAAAACCACTTTTGTGTATTTTGGCCAGTAAAATACGTTTTAAATGAACAAAAAAAATTGGAATGTTTTCTTTTCAAAATGATTGTACGGCTAGAAGGAAGTATCTAACAATCTGTTCGTTATTAATTGTATGTTTTTTGATATGGCTAATTATTCACATTTTGATAAGATCTCTCATCTGGCTAGGCTGCTTGCTGATACCGAGTTAGAAAGTATTTCAATTGTAGTGTAAAGCTCACTTAAAGGCATTAGAAAATGTCTCAGTCTCTTCAGAGTTCTAAAAAGCTAACCACAAATACAACTTGTAGTGGAGAGAAGAGTTTTCAGAAGAAAATGAATAACAATGATAATAACGGTATTTGTTAAGCACTTACTATGTGCAAAGCACTGTTCTAAGCGTTCACAAGGGGCTCACAGTCTTAGTCCTCATTTTACAGATGAAGTAACTGAGGCACAGAGAAGTTAAGTGACTTGCCCAAAGTCACACAGCTGACAAGTGGCAGAGCTGGGATTCGAAGCCATGACCTCTGACTCCCAAACCCATTTCCACTAAGCCACACTGCTTAGTTAATGTAGTTATCATACTCAAACTTCAAAAGTCCTACTTACTATTTATATGAGAAATAACTTGGTGGCTTAAAAATGTGATATTGTAGACATTTTTAAATACATGCTAGGAACCATTTCCTTGGCTTAACAATAATGATAAAATAATAATAAATATGACAATTGTGGTATTTAATGTCTAGTACTGTACTAAGCACTGGAGTAGAAACAAGATAATCATATTGGACACCATTGAGGTCCCACATACGGCTCAAAGCCTAAATAGGAGGGAGAAGAGGTGTTTAATCCCCATTTTACAGATGAGGAAACAGGCCCAGAGAAGTCAACGTCACCCAGCAGAGCTGAAATTAGAACCCAGATATCTGAATTCTAGTCATGTGCCCATTTGAAATACCTTACAAAAACATATAATAATAATGATGATGGTATTTGTTAAGCGCTTACTATGTGCCAAGCACTGTTCTAAGCACTGGGGTAGATACTGGGTAATCAGGTTGTGCCACGTGGGGCTCATACTTTTAATCCCCATTTTACAGATGAGGTACCTGAGCAAAATGAATTCGCACTGCATACAAAAGAGCAAACCCTGTACCCGATATCCCTAAGTTAAAAGGCTCTGAAGCTTTATTAAATTCTAATTCTGTATCTGTTCACTATAGTATACAAATAGATGGGACAGAAAAAAAATGCTTTATCCAAATTCAGGGCAGATTCCTATTTTTAGTAATCTGATTACTGAACCATAGGAATCTGATGACAGGCACACAAGGACAACTACGGAGAAAAGGCTGCAAAGGAGTGCAGGGTCAGGACAGCAAGTACCCACTTGGATACAGACGTGCTGTGGCTGTCCGGGGTGGGTAGTCCCTAAGACCAACGGACAGTGGTTCTTGTTAAGTGCTTACTATGTGCCAAGCACTATTCTAAGCCTTGGGGTAGATTCAAGTTAACCAGGTTGGACACAGTCCCTATCCCACATTGGGCTCATAGTCTTAATCCCCATTTTTCACAGATGAGGTAAATTGGGACCAGAGAAGTGAAGTGACTTGCCCCAGGTCACGCAGCGGACAAGCAGTGCAGCTGGAATTAGAACTCATGACCTTCTAGCTCCCAGGCCCGTACTTCATCCACTACACTGTCCAGCTTCATGCAATACGTAGGCTCCACTGCACAACCATAACAACAATACTTATAGGATTTGTTAAGCATTTACTCTGTGCCAGGCATTTTTCTAAGCGCTGGATACAATCAAATCGGATTGGACACAGTCTCTGTTCCAAGGGGAGCTCGCAGTTTCAATCCCCATTTTTACAGATGAGGTAACTGAGGCACAGAGGAGTAAAGTGACTTTCCCAAGGTCACACAGCAGACAAGTGGTGGAGCCAGGATCAGAACCCATGACCTTGGGGGCAGCGAGGCTAATCAGAAAGAGCACGGGCTTGGGAGTCAGAGGTCCTGGATTTTGATCCCAGCTCCACCACTTACCAGCTGGGTGCCTTTGGACAAGTCACTTGACTTCTCTGTGCCTCAGTTACCCCATCTGTAAAATGGGGATTAAGACTGTGAGCCCCACGTGGGACAACCTGATTATGTTTAACAAATAATAACAATAATAATTTTGATATTTGTTAAGCGCTTACTATGTGCCAAGCACTGTTCTAAGAACTGGGTAGATACAAGGTCATCAGGTTGTCCCACGTGGGGTTCACAGTCTTAATCCCCATTTTCCAGATGAGGTAACTGAGGCACAGAGAAGGGAAGTGACTGGCCCAAAATCACACAGCTGAGAAGTGGCGGAGCCGGGATCAGAACCCACTTCCTCTGACTCCCAAGCCCGGGCTCTAACCACTAGACCATGCTGCTTCTCCCCGCCAAGTTGGCCAAGCCCTTTGGCTAAATAAGGATTTACCTTATGAAGCCTTCCCTGCTACTCTTTTCCCACTGCTTATTCTTCTGCCCGGTTCCTCGGGACATTCCTGCCCCTGTTCCTCAAACCTGGGCCTCTCCTCTTATCTCTCCACCCCCACGCTCCAATGTTTTCTTGAACTTTGTTCAGAGAAATAGCTATTGCTTCCAGAGTGGCCAGCTCCGGTGCCTGTGAGTCCCACCCCACCCCCAAACCCAGGCCGGGCAGGAAAGGAAAAGGAAAGAGGAAAGAGGTAGTGGGGCGAAGACCCTGGCAGCCATGCCCACGGTAACAGCGGTTGCCCCTCTCTTGTCCTGGTCGTGCCCCTGTTTCCATTCACCGTGCAGAAGCAGCATGGCGTAGTGGACGGAGCACGGGCCTGGGAGTCAAAAGGTCATGGGTTCCAATCCCGGCTCCACCACTTCTGCTGTGTGACCTTGGGCAAGTCACTTTACTTCTCCATGTCTTAGTTACCTCATCTGTAAAATGGGGATTGAGACTGTGAGCCCCTTGTGGAACAGGGACTGTGTCCAACCCCACTTGCTCGCATTCACCCCAGCGCATAATACAGTACTAGGCACACAGTAAGCACTTAATAAACACCACAGCTTTTAGTCTCATGGCTGGGACTGAGGCAGGGATTCGGGCTACCCACAGGAACAAGGGGGACGGTGCCACACGAGACATAATCTTGGCAAGAGAGGATCGGAGATTGGTACATTACCTGGCGCAGGGTCAGTAATAATAATAATAATGGCATTTTTTAAGTACTTACCGTGTGCCAAGCACTGTTCTAAGCACTGGGGTAAATACAAAGTAATCAGTTTGTTCCACGTGGGGCTCGCAGTCTTAATCCCCATTTTACAGATAAGGTCACTGAGGCATGGAGAAGTTTAGTGGTTTAACCAAAGTCACACAGCAGACAAGCGGTGGACCGGGATTAGAACTCACGTCCTCTGACTTCCAAGACTGTACTCCTTCTACTAAGCCACGCTGCTTCCCTCATCTACAGGCGGCTTCCGGCAGCAGGAAGGGAAATGGTGCCGGGGAGAGGGGTCCACGCAGCAGCACACACAGCTGAAGGTAAAATGTCAGGGGCAGCGCCTTGTACATGCGCGGAATCATAGTCCCACGTGTCACCAATGTGAATCTATTTCCCCGCATCGGTCGGATAGATTGGGGTGGGGCGTTCGAGCCTTGGGGTACATCCAGGTCCTCTTTCCCTCCCCACTGCAACTCGGGGAAACTCTGCCACCCAAGTAGGAGGGAAGCTCCAAGACACAGATGCCCAGGCCGGATTCCAGAGTGATGCCCTGAAATCTCAAAGAGTTAAGCGGGGACTTCGCAGCAACAGAGTAAGTGGTCTGGAAACTGGCAAGGGACTTTCTTCTAGCCCTCCGGCGGGGATCAAAAGCAGAGGGCCAACGGGGATGGTCTGAAATTCCACCTTTTGATTTACAAATACCTAATCCAGAAGAAAAGCACCAAATAAATATACTTTTAGCATTAGTTTAAGGAGAAAATCCTAGCCCGCTGCGGTGAAGCTAACCTCCAACCTAGCGTCCCACAAGCGGTAACGTCCACAAGCCGTCTGTCATTTTGTTTTCCACCTTTAGGACACTGAATTTCTCATCTCCTAAACTCTAATCAATATTATTTAATAAAATCATTCCCTGTATATACAAAGTCATAGTGAATATACAGTAAGGCTTTGCCCTTGAGTGCCTGCTATCTAAAGATCTCAAGGCACTTTATAAACATCAATCAATACTGTATAAGAAAGGTAACCGGAGAGGCAATTATGAGATGCTGTGAAAAAGAGGAGCGATCGCATTCTCAATCCATGGTGGCGGTGACACAGACTAAGCAGGAGGTAGGGATAATCTGGTTAAGTGCCACGGAAAAATAAATACCGTGATTGGACTGGAGGCAAATGGAAACAGTTCAAACGGGCTTTATACGGCACTTGGAAGAACATATGATGTCCATATGTCCAGGACCAACCAACTTCAACACGGAAAATAACAAAAGTCTACGATGTGAGATCTGCAACCAAACACCCATTACACTGGCTTCTACCGTCCCATAGGAGCACAATTTATAGTATCTCCTTGATAAAATGGCTATGAAGGCAGAGATGGAAGAAGAGAAAAAGATCAACGTTTAACCAAACTATTTGCTCCCTCTGGTAAGAGGTGTAAATTTAGGCATAAGGAGAAGCCCTTGAATGCCGAAAAATAGTGTATGGACTATAGTCACAGACTTGATTGAATTTTTTCCTTTAAAATTTATTTTAACCACCAATGGTAGCAATAGCAACAGTATTTATTAAGCACTTAATGTGTGCAGAGTACCATCCGAAGCGCTGGGAAAAAATACAGGTGGGAATCAAACATGGCCCCCGTTCCTCATGAGGCTCAGTTTTCGAAAAGGACATTTATTGATTAGAAATATTGTAAATTTTAGAAATAAGTCAATCTAACCATAACAAGAATTAACTGCAGGGGGTGGGGGAAACAAATGGAGATGATGTTTCAAGTTTGGAATCTATGCCAGGATTCAAGCCATTCTGCCAAAACAACACTGTGGAACTTCTCTGTGTCTCCAATGGCATTATTCAAGTATACCAAATTTCTTTTCCATCAACTCTCCAATCCCAATTTGGATGTTATTTCAGCTCATACAGAGTGACTGGTGCTCCTTTTGGAAAAACGACAAGTATCAAACCAGATGTCTTCAGCGAGACTAGAAAACTATAAAGTGTGACTCAAAGCCATACCTATCGTATGCCAACATCATAAAATGACAGCAGTTGACTTTCTAAATGACTGGCTGTCGTGATTTTGCAACTCATCAAAAGCTGGCATCCCCAGACTGAGAAATTTCATCAAATCAGCTTCAGCTCCTTTTTGAGAACATTTGAAATGGAAGTTAAATATATACAAATATATATATACATACATATATACACTCACACATACATATGTATATATATATATGAACTAGTGCTTGGGCATTTTAAAATTTTTCTCCCAATTTTCCCAGCCCACCCCTAACCCCCAACCCAAATGTGAAGTGGACGACAATTCTTTGAGTAGCTGGAGTGTGGTTAAGGAGAGGAAGCTATGCTTGTTTGAATGGAATCTGCCATTTCCTCCCTGCCAAAACACTTGTTTAAAAAGTCATGTAATATTTCTATTAAATTGTAAACGCAGCCGACAAGGAAATGGCCTACTGGCAGTGCATTACCTTTGTGGCAGTGCCAACCGGCCTACAGCAAAACAGTGCACATGATAATTTCAACATGCATTCCCCAAGTAACAAAATTGTGCTTTACATAAATACCACAGAACCTGAGCAAGATCCAGAAAAAGCAATGAAAATTTGCCCAAGCTTTCATGCTTGCCTATATCAATTGTATGTCATAACTAAAACAAAATAGAAAAGCATCTACATATGTCCGAGAAGCTTGTGAAGTTGGATCATATAACTCTGGGAAAACTATTGCAAGTTATATCTGTGTATTTCTTGTTAACCACTGTAACAACTCACTAATAAAAATTAAGAAAAACGATGGGTATCGAATGTACAAAAAATGTACTAACTACATACAAGTCCTTAAAGACCATAAAGCGAGTTATTAACAGGAACACATGTTCTGGGTAATCCAGAACTGTTATGTGAAATTACTTTGTCCTTTGATATCATTCATTTGATTGGAAAAATTAAAAAGATTCACAAGCCTTCAAATTAAATTTGTAACTTCTGGTTTATAAGCAGTAAGCACAAAAATTATGCTTATAAAGTTACGGCTGTTTATGTAGACCTTACCTTCTATTTCTAATACAACCATAGGCAATTATTTCACTTAAGTGATCCCAGATATAATGAAGATATTATAAATTATACATTTATATTATTATCTGTCTCCCCTTTCAGACTGTAAGTTCGCTGTGGGCAGGGAATCTGCCTGCCCACACTGCTGTATTGATACTCTCGGCTTCTCCAGGCCTGATCTCTCTCTTTCTCTGAAGTCTTGCATTTCCTCCTGCCTTCAGGACATCTCTCCTTGGCTGTCCCGCCAACAACTCAAATTTAACATGATCAAAACAGAGTTCCTTATCTTCCCGCCCAAACCCTGTCATCCCCCTGACTTTCCCATTACTGTAGATGGAATCACCATCCTCCCTGTCTCATAAGTTCATAACCTTGGCATTATCCTTGACTCCTCTGTTTCTCATTCAACCCACATATTCAATCCGCCACCAAATTTTGTCAGTTCAATCTTCCCAACATTGCTAGAATCCACCCTTTCCTCTCCATCCAAACTGCTATCACTTTAATCTAGGCACTAATCTTATCCCGTCTTGATTACTGCATCAGCCTCCTCACTGACCTCCTGCCTCCCCTGACTTTAGTCCACACTTTACTGCCCAAATCATTTTTCAACAAAATTTTCGGTCACTGTTTCCCCACTCCTCAAGAACCTCCAGTGGCTGCCCATCCACCTCTGCGTCAAACTCCTTACCACTGGCTTTAAAGCATTCAATCTCCTTGCCCCCTCCACTCTACCTCATTGCTTTCCTACTACACCCAGCCTGCAAAATTTGCACCTCCAATGCCAACCTACGCAGAGTAACTCAATCATCTATCTCACCGCTGACCTGCATCTGACCTGGAATGCCCTTTTTTTCCTATATGACGGATGATCACCCTCCCCACCTTCAAAACCTTATCAGAAGCACATCACCTTGCCTAAGCCCTCATTTCCTCTTCTCTGACTCCCTTCTGCATCACCCTGATTTGTTCCCTTTATTCACCCCTCCCTCAGCCCCATAGCGCTTATGTACATATTCAAAATTCATTTATTTATAGCAATGTCTGTCTCCCCCTCTAGACTATAAACTCACTGTGGGCAAGGAACATGTCTACCAAGTCTGTTTATACTGTACTCTCTCAAGCACTTAGTACAATACCCTGCACACAGAAAGCGCTCCATAAATACAACTGAATGATTGATTGATCACAGTGCTCTGCACACAGTAAGCATTCAATAAATATCACTGATTATGCAATTACACTTAAGAAAAAATGTCCCTACCCTGTTTCCTGACAGGAATGAAAATCCAATGGAAAAATGCAAGGGGGGTTGTGGGGAGGAGGGTTTGAAAGTCCTAAGGATGATGGAGGTCAATCCAGCTGTGGACACAGAGAAATTGCACAAGAAAATGTGGATGGCCCGAGCAACCACCACTACGCACAAAATGCCTCAAGTGCTGCTGGTGGGAAAATCTAAAGCAAAAGTGCTATGGGAGTCTAGATTCCTTGTTACTCAATTGGTCGAGAATCAACAGTAGCATTCAATATTATCTTGGATGATTAAGCAGTGCTAATTCTGAAGACCCCGCACACCTTGAATGGGGATATACACCACTAAAAAAAAAAGTGGTCAGCAATTCCCTATTCAGACTCGTAATGATTCATAACTATGGAAACATAACATCGTACTGCAAAAACTAACAGAAAGTTAATAATAATAATAATGTTGGTATTTGTTAAGTGCTTACTATGTGCCGAGCACTGTTCTAAGCACTGGGGTAGACATAGGGGAATCAGGTTGTCCCACGTGGGGCTCACAGTCTTAATCCCCATTTCACAGATGAGGGAACTGAGGCACAGAGAAGTTAAGGGACTTGCCCACAGTCACACAGCCAAGTGGCAGAGCTGGGATTCGAACTCATGAGCCCTGACTCCAAAGCCCATGCTCTTTCCACTGAGCCACGCTGCTTCTCCAAACAACAACAAGTTGTTGTTGTAACAACAAAGTTACCAAACGAGAAGAAAATATCGTTCAATCATGAACTAGCAGGTTGTGGTGGAGTGGGAAAAGCGGGAGTTCAGAAAGGAGAGAGCCACTTCCACAGTCGATTGCCAAATTCCAAATCGATTCCATCGTCGGATCTGAAATAAGATATCCTGGCAAAGAGCATCTTCCATAAAAGAGGCAGCTACTACTATTTCAGGAGAGTCCTTTGCTCCTCTGAGCAAAAAAGCTTATGGGCATACTCAACAAATCAATCAATCAAGGGTATTTACGCACATAGTAAGCACCCAATAAATAGGACTGAGTGCTGTGTGCAGATCACTGTACACAGTACTTGGGAGAGTACAATACAACAGAGCTGATAGGTGCATTCATTCATTCACTCATTCATATTTATTGAGCACTTACTGTGTGCAAAGCACTGTATTAAGAGCTTGGGAGAGTATAATATAACAATAAGCAGACACATTCTCTGCCCACAGCAAGCTTATATCCGGTCTAGAGCTAACAACTGCATGTTTCAAGTCTTCCAACTTTGTCCACGCTCCATTTTCCTTTGATTTACCTTTTTTCATAGTCTTATCTCAAGACATTCAGGAAGCCTGCCAGTTAAAGTCATGCAGGGATTTTATATGCATAATTAACTCACATAAAAATGGGGTAATTGTTGAAAGGTTAAGATTAAATTCAAGAACAATTTAGGTTTCCTGTTTTTTCGTTTTGTAATCGACAACTTTTTAAGTACCATACAAGCTATGTATCCAAGTGGACATTAGTAATAAAATTAATTAAGCGCTGATTGTGTGTAGAGCACGATACTAAAAGCTGGAAGAAAATACATAGGTGGAAATTAGATATGGTCCTTGTCTCTTGGGCAAGGGAATCTCATAATTTTAGTGGTTTAGTGGCAAGAGCCCGGGCTTGAGAGTCAGAGTTTGTGGGTTCTAATCCTACTCCCCCACTTGTCTGCTGTGTGACCTTGGGCAAACCACTTAACTTCTCTGTGCCTCAGTTACCTCATCTGTAAAATGGGGATTAAGCCTATCTGTAAAATGGGGATTAAGCCTATGATCCCCACGTGGGACAACCTGATTACCTTGTATCTACCCCAGAGCTTAGAACTGTGGTTGGCACATAGTAAGCGCTTAACGAATACCATCATCATCATTATTATTATTATAATAATCTCATAACCTCATAAGCAGTGTGGCTTGGTGGATAGAACACGGGCCTGGGAATCAGAAGGTCATGGCTCTAATCCTGACTCCTCCACTTGTCTGCTGTGTGATCTTGGGCAAGTCACTTCACTCCTCTGGGCCTCAGTTACCTCATCTGTAAAATGGGGATTGACCCTGTGAGCCCCATGTGGGACAGGGGCTGTGTCCAACCTGACTGGCTTGTATCCATTCCAGGGTTTTGTACAGTGCCTAGCACATAATTATGGTATTTATTAAGAGCTCACTATGTTCTAAATGCTGTAATAAGCGTTGGGGGTAGTTACAAGGTAATCAGGTTGTCCCACAGCCTGACAAATACCATAATTATTATTATTATCTCAATCTTAGTGATCATTTATATTTTGGTTCTTTATGCTAGGTAAGAAATAGTCCAAAGTTGTAACTTGAAAATTCTACCGTGAAAAATCAAGTTAGTAGCCAAACACCATGAGGAACCATTTTAATTCTCTCTCCCTCCAAGCATGTGCATTTATATTCCTCTCTTTCTATACACACTAGTTAGGATAGGCCCAGTGGAGTTACTGGAAAATCCTAGTGAGGGCCCTCTGGATCCAGGGAGCTCAGAGACGTTCATTTATTCATGGAAACGGCAATGGAAAATTCACCTCGCCACTCTTCTAACTGGCTTCAAGGTGGCTCCTCTCCCGCTCACCTTCTCCCCACTATTAAGGAGCCTTCCTGGTAAGAATTTAGGAACTAGTCCAATTTGACTAAACCCATAAATAAAAATTTGTAATGGTAGGTCTTCTTGTCATGCTAAAGCATTAATCATGTCCAAAGAATATACAGCACATATTTAGCCATCAAAACAGAGAAGTGGAAATAACCCATTTGTAATATCCAAGATAATTTTCTAGACAAATATACAGAACGTGAAATACCTGCTTCTAGGATTCTGAACGACCCATCCTCTCAGATAGAGGTTTGTGTTCCTGAAACATCTCAACTACTCAAAAGTGGTTCCTAAAAGTCTTTCTGTACTTCTACCTTTTAGAAAACTCTTTATTCCAAGGACCAACATCCAACATTCCAACGGCTCCTCACCTAACGTATAACATCCCGGCTTGGAAAAGGACATCCCGGCTTGGAAAACTAATCATCCAGCCATCTCAAAACATTCTCCTCCAAGTAGTCAGTCCTTTTCCAAAACAGCCACTGAAAGTGTTACTGCAACCCTAGCCGTGTGGAGGGAGACTGTGAGCAAATGCTACAATTACCTAGTCTTCACCAGGATGGAGTGCTTTTCTTCCATCGTGCCCTTCTATCAAGTTCTGTATGAGAAGCAGCATGGCCTAGTGGAAAGAGCACGGGCCTGGAAGTCAGAGGACCTGGGTTCCAATCTTAGTTTGGCTCTCGTCTATTAGGTGGCCTTGGGTAAATCACTTAACTTCCCTGTGCCTCAGTTTTCTCACCTGCAAAATGGGGATTAAGACTGTGAGTCCTATGAGGGGCAGGAACTGTGTCCAACCTGATTAAGCTTCCAGCGTTTAGATCAGTGCCCAGCACATATTAAGGCTTAACAAATATCATTATATAAAAAAAGAACCCATTAAGTACCACAGTGGGTTTTCCTAGTAACTTACTCTCATCCCTCAGCCACTGAAACACACACTGAGCCTTAAATAAGTGGCTATGTGGCTGCTAGCTCCCTGGCCATCCAGGTTGTGTATCGTGATTTATTTCAACCCAGCCAGCAGTAAGAAAGTGTAAGCAGCCACACAGCAGCAGCTACACTCTTCGCTTGCTGTAAATTCAACCAATTACAGGTTTCCCCAGGAGAACCAGCCGAGAGAGAGAGCAAGAGAGAATTTAAGTGCTTGCTATTGAGCCAGGCACTATCCTGAGCGCTGGGATAGATAGATACAAGGTTGTCAGATTGGACAAAGTTTATGTCCCACATGAGGCTCACAGTCTTAATCCCCATTTTACAGATGAAGTAACTGAGGAACAGAGAAGTGAAATGACTTGCCCAAGATCACAGAGTAAACACGTGGCATAGCTGGGATTAGAACCCAGGGTCTTCTGACTCCCAGGCCCATGCTCTCACCACATTCGTTTTAAACAGGCATAAAGCAGACTAAACTAGAGGTGTGATACCTAAAGGGAAATAATTTTCAGTTAATTTTAATTCTACACCCCCAATCTAATGGTAAGACTCAATTGATGGTATTTACTGAGTATTGACTATGTGCAGAGCAATATATGTAATGAGTCATATTTCTAAAGCTTTCATTTACATTAAACAAATAATATACGCATCCATCTGACATACTTTTACTCTGGTGTTAGAGAACAAAGGGTGTTTTTGTGTTTTTCCACGGTGTCAGTCATGACTGTAAACTTACTGTGTGAGAGAAGCAGTGTGGCTCAGTGGAAAGAGCCCGGGCTTGGGAGTCAGAGGTCATAAGTTCGAATCCCGGCTCTGCCACTTGTCAGCTGTGTGACTGTGGGCAAGTCACTTCACTTCTCTGTGCCTCAGTTACCTCATCTGTAAAATGGGGATTAACTGTGAGCCTCATGTGGGACAATCTGATTACCCTGTATCTACCTCAGCGCTTAGAACAGTGCTCGGCACATAATAAGCACTTAACAAATACCAACATTATTTACTCACTGTGGGCAGGGAATGTGTCTGTTTAATGTTGTTCCGTGCTCTCCCAAAGACTTAGTATAGTGTTTTGCACGCAGTAAGCACTCAATAAATGATTGAATGAATAACTTAAAAGCACTTAGTACAGTGCTTTGCACGCAGTAAGCACTTAATAAATCTGATTGAAAGAATAAATAACTTCAGATAATGATTTGCATTCATTGGCTAGTGCACATTTTGAAAGTCGCTAGTAAGCAACCTTGCCGACTGGTCGGTTTCCTGGATTGCTTGCTGTTCCTCCTTGAAATATATTTTCAGCTGTCAGTGTTTCCTGGCAGAAAAATACTTGCGTCATGCTCTCCCCGGCTGCAAGACACGCCTTCACCAGAAATTATTTTTGCCAGGGACAGAGCCATCGGTGTACTCCAAGTGGAACTTGTAGTGGTGGGAGCAGGAAAAGCAGCAGCAGTAAGAGCAGGATTTGTTGAGCACCTAATGGGTGCGGTGTGTGGGAGGAGAACATGTCTACCAACTCTGTTGCATTGTATTTGCCCAAGCGCTCAGTACACTGCTCTGCACACAGTAACCACTCAGAAAATATTGACATTGTACTAGAAGCAGCATGGCTTAATGGATGGAGCCCGGGCCTCGGAGTCAGAAGGACCTGGGCTCTAATTCCGGCTCAGCCACATGTCTGCTGTGTGACTCTGGGCAAGTCACTTCACTTCTCTGGGCCTCAGTTACCTCATCTGGAAAATGGGGATTAAGAGTGTGAGCGCCACACAAGACAAGGACTGCATCCAAACTGATTAATTTGTATCTACCCCAGCGCTTAGAAGAGTGCTTTGATACATAGTAAGTGCTTAACAAGTACCACCATCATTATTATTACGGAAGTCCAGAACGATGAAGTGACATGAGTTTACACTAACTCTAGTCAGTGACACAATAAAAATGAAATCAATAATTCCACCAAATTTCTTTACGTATTTACAGGACAGCTAATAGGTGGTATTTTTTCACGCGGTACCTCTAGCTTTCCAAGACTTTCCCACCATCGTTCACAACATATCCCTGCAAGAATCAGATACCTGATTCTTTAATCTGTTAACAATTATCTAATTTAAAGACAGAGAATATGGAACTGGGCCTACAACCTACCTCTCTCCCTCTTCCCCTCCTGTCAGTTGAGACAGTTGCAGGGAGACTCCAGAGGTCTCCTTTGGCAGTGCGTATGGCTAAAGCTGGTTGCCCAGCTACTTGCCTTTCCGTCAGTTCAACCAGATCACAAGGGCGACCATCTCCCTTTCCTGCTTGTGGTAATCAAGGCCTCGCGTGATCAGCGGTCTACCAAAGGAGTAGGACCAGTTGCTCCTCCTCTCTGATGACTCCGGGTCTGCCACTTTGACAGGCTTTATCTACTGCAGAGAAGCAGCGTGGCTCAGTGGAAAGAGCCCATGCTTGGGAGTCAGAGGTCATGGGTTCGCAACCCGGCTCTGCCACTTGTCAGCTGAGTGACTGTGGGCATGTCACTTCACTTCTCTGTGCCTCGGTTACCTCATCTGTAAAATGGGGATTAACTTCAAGCCTCACGTGGGACAACCTGATTACCCTGCATCTACCCCAGCACTTAGAACAGTGCTCTGCATATAGTAAGCACTTAATCCAACATTATTATTATTACTGCTTCTAGAAAGATCCAAGTTAAGATTGCAAGCTGAGGGCAAGGAACGCGTCTACCAACTCGACTGCACTCTCCCAGGAGCTTGGCGCAGAGTTCTGCACAAAGAAATCACTCAATAAATACCAACTGCTTGACTGACTGTAAGTCTTGCTGCCGTCTCTCCTCCCTTGCATGTGTAGCCAGCCAAGGGCTAATGGGGAAGGAGCAGATTTGGGCTAGCTTTGTAAGCTGGCCCCCAGAAAAATCACCAGGGGCTGCTACCTTTCCTGAGCTCAGGGAAGCAGCAGTAACAGGGATAAGGACTTCTGCAGAATTTCGGTAAAGACACATGAGAAGGAATTATGAGGAATGGAGTACAGAAAGTTCTGATGTGGAACATTTTTGTGCACCCAAGAGGAATATATCACTGAAAAGCTATACAATTTTTAAAAATTTATAAAAGTTTTAAAATTTGGGAAGCAGTGTGACTTAGTGGGCCTTGAAGCCAGAGCACCAGGGTTCTAATCACAGTTCTACCACATGCCTGTTTGACCTCGGGCAAATCACCTAATTTCTCTAGGGCTCAGTTTTCTCAGTGGTAAATTGAGAATTCACAACCTGTTATCCCTCTTATGTAGGGCAAGGACTGTGTTTGACCTGATTAACTGGTGTTTACCCCAGGGCTTAGACTATTACTTGATGTATAGTGAGCGTTTAACTTATCAATCAATAGTAGAGAAGCAGCGTGGCTCAACGGAAAGAGCCCGGGCTTGGGAGTCAGGGGTCATGGGTTCGAATTCCGGCTCTGCTACTTGTCAGCTGTGTGACTGTGGCCAAGTCAATTAACTTTTCTGTGCCTCAGTTACTTCACCTGTAAAAGGGGGATTAACTGTGAGCCTCACGTGGGACAACCTGATTACCCTGTATCTACTCCAGTGCTTAGAAGAGTGCTCTGCACATAGTAAGCGCTTAACAAACACCAACATGATCATTACTATTATTTATTGAATTTTAACTATGCGCAGAGTACTCTACTAACCACTAAGGAGAGTACAATACAACAGAATTAACAGACATATTCCCTGCCCACAACGAGTTGACAGTCTACCATTAAAAAAGGATTTTAAGGTTTTCTGAATCCTGATTTAATCACAATCCTCTAAGTTGCCAGCCACTGCCACTAAAACCTCCTAAAACGCAATAATTAAAAAGAGTAATGATCAATATTCTGTGTGGAAGAGAAGTAATGTAAAAGCCATAGAATTTAAAGTTAGTAAGACTAATCCTAGATCTCTTTTCCTGCCTCCTGATTCTTCTTTGTCTCTTCTTTCATGCTCTCAACACTTAATATTCCTAATACTTCTTTCTCTGCATCGCTTGAAAATGTAACTGGGTGAGAGTGATAAGACAAAACTGTCCCATTATTTCTCCCATACTAATAGAAGAACTATAATCTCAGATTTAGTTCTTTTTATCTCTTTTTCAGTTTTTCCCCAGTTTCCTATTCTTCTTCCTTCATTCTTTATCTTCTCTTCTCTCCCCTTAGGCTCTCCAATACTCTCTCCCTTTCATTTTCTTCGACCTCTTCTTTCTTTCTCTTGTCTTCACCTTCTTAAAAAACCAACTTTAAAGCTAATTATTTAAGCTTCAGCCACTAGAGGGCAACAGGTTCACAAGGATAACCATCCTCCTTCAGCGAGAATCATATGCCTACAGAAATATTTATTTAGGGAATAAATATTTATTTATTTATTTATTTATTTATTTATTTATTTATTTATTTATTATTATTATTATTTATTTAGGGAAGCAGCATGGCTCAGGCGAAAGAGCCTGGGCTTCGGAGTCCAAGGTCATGAGTCGACTCCCCACTCTGCCACTTGTCAGCTGTGTAACTGTGGGCAAGTCACTTAACTTCTCTGTGCCTCAGTTACCTCATCTGGAAAATGGGGATTAACTGTGAGCCTCATGTGGGACAACCTGATTACCCTGTTTCTACCCCAGCGCTTAGAACAGTGCTCTGCACATAGCAAGTGCTTAACAAATACCAACATTATTATTATTTATGAAATATTTTAATCCCGAGACTTTACAAAATACATCAAGCCCAAATACCCAAGGCCCACAGTAACAAAAATACCTACTAGAAAAATGATTAGTAACATTAACCTCACAGAATGCCTTCACTGATCCTTTAGTAGCAGCAAGGAAGCAATTAATCAGGGTCATCAGGTTGTCCCACGTGAGGCTCACAGTCTTAATCCCCATTTTATGGATGAGGTAACTGAGACACAGAGAAGTGAAGAGACTTGCCCACAGTCACATAGCTGACAAGTGGAAGAGTCGGAATTCAAACCCATGACCTCTGACTCCCAAGCCCGGGCTCTTTCCACTGAGCCACGCTGCTTCTCATCTGTTACCACTGTAGCCACGGATCCACTACCAGAACGATTGCAGATGGAGGCGGGGTGTTCTGGGAGAGATGTGTCCACGTTGTCGCTATGGGTCAGAGACGACTCGACGGCATAAGACAAGATTGTAGCCATGTATGATTCTATCCCATCATCTAAGGTAGATTTACCTGATGTGGGCATGATCCAGATACCACAAAAAGTCATTTTAAAGTATTATTCATTCATGCTTTCTATACTTTTTAAAAAAAGATTACTTGAAATGTGTCAATACATTACTAAATTATTTGAAAGTTAGTGACATTATGAAATTACAAGCAACAGCATCTTATTCAAAATTCTCTTCTTACCCTCATGGGATGTATATCAGCATATGGAGGTTTTCCTTCAGCCATTTCTATCGACGTGATACCAAGGGACCAGATGTCTGCCACGCAGTTATAACCTATTTCTTGGATTACTTCAGGAGCCATCCAAAATGGTGTTCCTATCACAGTATTGCGTTTTGCCATTGTATCCTGGAATTAGAGTATACATTCACAATTAGAACAACTACTGTGAGACTTAAGATATCATCATGGCATTTCAATGCCATTATCATCATCATCAATGGTATTGACTGAGTGCTTACTGTGTTCAGAGCACTGTACTAAGCACTTGGGAGAGTATAATACAAGAGTTGACAGTCCCGTTCCCTGCCCACAACAATCTTACAGTCCAGAGGGGGAGACAGACAGGAATAATGATAATAATAATAATAATGAATATAAATGATTTATAACATGTAATGTGTTTGACAATACTCGGCAAAAAATAGTAATACCTAAACCCTAATACCTGATGATTCAAGCTAACTAGCTATTTTCCAATGTTTTGCAACAGCTGAGGGTGACAAGTCCAAGAACCATAAGCTCTGAAATCATCCATCTTCTCTCAACTGAAGGTCATGCTAGACCACTGCAAGAGAAGCAGTGTGGCTCAGTGGGAAGAGCCCAGGCTTGGAAGCCAGAGATCATGGGTTCTAATCCCAGCTCCACCACTTGTCACCTGTGTGACTTTGGGCAAGTCACTTAACTTCTCTGTGCCTCAGTTGACTCATCTGTAAAATGGGAACTAAGACCGTGAGCCCCACGTGGGACAACCTGATCACCTTGTGTTTCCCCTGGCTCTTAGAACAGTGTTTGGCACATAGTAAGCCCTTAACAAATACCATCTTTATTATTATAAGAGTACCAACTTCTCCACTCTGCCAGGCTAATCACAAGTACTGAGATGATACTGGTTACTGAAAAGTGTAATAATAGTGATAATGGTATTTGTTAAGCGCTTACTATGTGCCAGGCACTGTACTATGCAGTGGGGTGGATACAAGCAAAATGGGTTGGACAAATTCCCTGTCCCAGGTGGGGCTCACAATCTCATTCCCCATTTTACAGATGACGGAACTGAGAAACAGAGAAGTGACATGTCCAAGGTCACCCAACAGACAAGTGGCAGAGGTGGAATTAGAACCCAGGACCTTCTGACTCCCAGGCCCATGCTCTAATCCAGTACGCCATAATGCGTGTCATCCCCTAGAAACACCAACTATTTTTGATGAAGTGATTCTGCAGATTATAATTCAGCTTTCACAGCCACTAGATCGCTTCCCTTTTTCCTGAATCTGCACACAGACTCGCAAAAGAAAACAGTTACTGTGGCAGAACGTGGGCTCGAGATAACTCTGTACTAAAATCCATACCAAAATCATTCATTTGTCTCAGAAGTTGTACAAAAATTTCCATCACATCATCCTAGTTAATGTGTATCCGAAACCCAAAGCCCACTCTCCATAAATATTTGTCTAAAACAAATACACTGACTTTAAGCATTTCTGCTATGTTTTCAAAGACATTAGACTTACTGTTAATTGGCCAGCCACTCCAAAATCTGCTAGTTTTGCATGTCCTTCTGTATTGAGGAGGATGTTTCCAGCCTTGATGTCTCTGTGTATTTTTCTCATGAAGTGCAAATATTCAAGTCCTTTCAAAGTAGATTTAAGAATGGTTGCAATTTCATCTTCTGTGAGCTGTAAAAAAAAAATCCTTTTTTACATAAACTATAATCTATGAAACAAGGTTTGGCCCTTTCATGTGTATCATCGTTATCGATGGTATTTACTGAGCACTTACTATGTGCAGCAGCACACTGGACTAGGCGCTTGGGAGACAGCAATACCAGAGCGTTGACAGGCACATTCCCTGAATACCCTTAAAATTTTTAAATAATTACAGTTGTGGGTAGGAAAGCATTATCATGGAATCTCACATGTTTTCTAACGTCCATTAACTGCTTAAGGTGGCCTCAGAAGGGACTAGCATGGATTATTTTTCCTATTCTAATCCTCTTTCTAATTAAAAAATAGACTCAAGCAATGCCACATTGATCCAGTGCAATATTCTGCTGCAAAAATTCCAAAAAATACTTGTTATATGATGGTTGTCTTTCTCGACACTCAACAGCATGGAAGTGCCGGGCATAACATCCCTGACTTTTTTCCTAATCCGACTATACTACTGATTAATCTACCCAAGATTTCTTGATACAATTAATGTTCTCTGATTCCACAAATTCAGTGGCAATGAATTTAATATGCTTTCATCTATAACAGGGAAAAAGTATGCTTTTTGTTTAAAACCTAATACCGTCAAATTTCAGTGATGTACTGGCAATGTGAAATTTGGCAGGTGACAATTCCAGGTTCACTTCATGACTGCCAAATTCTTCATAATTTCCTTCTCAGCTTTCACCATTCTATACTGAAGAATCCTAACGTTTTCAGTCAATAATGGCACAGAAGTTTTTTCACTACCTCGATAACACTGATAGTCCTTTTTTGTATGCTCTCTACTCCTATTACAACCTTCTTAAGATATTAGAACTAGAATTTCCTAATGATACGGAACAATTTTTTTGGTATTCTGGACCGCCGCTGCATAATGCTCTACCGTTTCATATCTCCTACCTTCAAGCCATCCACCACATGGCTGACCTGCCTATCCCTTAAACTCGATAAGTCAAATGTCCTCTTCTAAGTCTCCTCTATTTCCTAATTTTCCTGTCACTGCCAACCAAATTACCATTTTCTCTGCCCCAGAATCTTGCAATCTTCATGTCTGCTCATTGTGGGCAGGGAATGTTTCTGTTTATTGTTATATTGTACTCTCCCAAGCGCCTAGTATAGTGCTCTGCACACAGTAAGCGTTCAATAAATACAATTGACTGACTGACTGATTGTCCTGATTCAGGCCCTCATCACCTTCAAGGCAGATTACTCTAACAGCTTTCCGACTGGTCTCCCCGACTCCTCCTTTCATTATAGCCTACATATAACTTCTTATACATAATTCAGAAGGCCTCACTCCCCTCCTCGAAAATGTCACGAGGCTCCTAATATCTGTTTCTATAAAGAAAAACTTCCAAGCCCACCCCCTGGCTGTGTTCTGCCCTTATGTGCCCCCTTCTGACCCCTTGCTCACACCATCTCCAGGGCCTGTACCTCCATTTCCACTTCAGCCCTGCCCACCTTCAAATCTCACCCTCCTAAAATTCCATCTCCTCCTACAAGCCTGCCCCAAGTAATTTCATTCATTCACTCATTCAATCATATTTATTAAGCACTTACTGTGTGCAGAGCACTGTACTAAGCACTTGGGAGAGTAAAATACAGCAAGAAACAGTCACATTCCCTGCCCATAATGGGGTTACAGTCTAGAGTTGGGGAGAGAGACATCAATACAAATAAATAAAATTACAGATATATATATATAAGTGCTGTGGGACTGGGAGAGGGGAAGACCAATCAGTACCCTGATTCTTTTACTCTCCTCAGCTAAGTACACCTCTCTATTTATTAATGCCCATCCTCAGCACTTGTGCATATGTAAATACTGGGTATTTCTGTGTCACTATCCCCAGTATGGTGTAAGCTCTCAGGGGACAGAGAAGATGCTTTAGAATGTGCACTCCCTATGTATTACTACCAGAGATGTCAACTTTTCATTTTGAGCACAGGAGCAAGTAGGATCATAGACTTTAGGGGACATCCGAGCCCTGGAAGGGGACGGTTTCAAAGAGCTGATAGCCAGAGAGTACCCATTTGGGAGTCTTTAAGCTGTAACTGGGAGCTCTCAGACCTTGGCTGAGAGTCTAGCTCCAAAAACCTTGGAGGCCAATTACAGGGCATGGATGGCAATACTATTCCAGTCATTGGCTTCAAGGAACTCCATCAGCTCTTTGCTTTTAAACCATCACCGTGTTCTAATTCAGTTCATACTCTTCACTTCTCCCCCCAGAAATCTAACTGTACTCTGTGACTTTTTTGCCTCTGATTCACTGTTCATGCTTTATACCTACCTGGAACTCCTTCCCTATTCTAGCTTACCAAACCATCATGATCTTCCTAAAAAAAAACAAAACACTTCAATCAATCTACAATACTGAGCACTCTGCACACTGTAATATTCAAGTTTTTTTATGGCATTTAAGCACATACTATGTGCCAGGCACTGTACTAAGCGCTGGGGTGAATATAAACTGATCAGATTGGACTCAGTCCATGCCCCACATGGTGCTCACAGTCTTAATCCCCATTTTACAGAAGAGGTAACTGAAGCACAGAGAAGTTAATCGACTGGCCCAAGGTCACATAGTAGACAAGTGGCAGAGCCAGGATTAGAACTCAGGTCCTCAGACTATCAGGCCTGTGCTCTATTCATTGGCCATGATGATAGACACTGACTGACTGAATCCCTACTGTGGGTAGTGTGCTTACATTAAGTGCTTTGAAAGCATTCAATAAAAGTAAAAGATGTGGTCCCCATCCTCAAGGAGCTTTCCAACTTGTTCAGTAGGCATTCCCCCATCAATGCCCCCATCTTTCCCTGCTTTTGCAACCACACCACCCATCTCAGCATGTGGGTGTTTAGCTCTCTGGTACTTATTTAATTTCTAACTCATTTCTTGTACCTGTGTATAAATTGCATCCATTGTATCTATGTCATTTCCCTTTTGCTTATCACAGTTTTGGTGATGTCTTCTCTCCCATTAAGTTTTAAATTCTGCAAATGCAGGAGCTATGTCTACTGAATGTCCCAGCAACACCACATATAAAACTGTGGACACAGAAAACCATCAATAAAGGTTGTTGCTATATCAATGAGGATGATTTGAGAGAACAGCTGACAGTGACTAAGAACTCTTTCCCAACATATGACTGATATCTTTGCTGTTATTAGGGAAGAGCCTCTAGAGCTACCGATTTTGAGTTTCAACCCTAGCCCCTGTTGAATTTACTGCTCGCCTTGAGAAAGAGTTGCAATGAGTAAAGGAGATGATGTTACTGCCTTGACACAGAGTTAACGCTACACTATGCTCCCTGGCCTTGTACCATTTTGATAATCTACATTTCCATGAAAGCTCTGGTAAGCTTGCAGGGGGAGAAATAGAAGCCAAGGACACAGTGAGGTACAAATTGGCAAAGTAACAGGTAATAGCTGCTGGAGGAACAAATTTCCAGTCAATCAGTCAGTCGTACTTATTGAGCACTTACTGTGTACAGAGCATTGTACTAAGCACTTGAGAAAGTACAATATCACAATAAACATATATATTCCCTGCCCACAATGAGCTCATTTCTGACTTGCTAAGCTCTCTTCCTGTCCTTCACCCAAAAGTCACCAACGGTGTGAGAAATGAGTAGGGAGGGAGAGAGAGGGCATATATGATATGACTTATTCCTATTTCTGGCTTTTTAATACCCAGTACTCTTCTGGGTGTGCCTAGTCTTTTTTATGGTATTTATATATCTTACTATATAGCAGACATTGAACTAAATGTCTAGGTAAATACCAGCTAAAAGGGTTGAATAATAATAATAATGTTGGTATTCGTTAAGCGCTTACTATGTGCCGAGCACTGTTCTACGCGCTGGGGGAGACACAGGGGAATCAGGTCGTCCCACGTGGGGCTCACAGTCTTCATCCCCATTTGACAGATGAGGTAACTGAGGCCCAGAGAAGTGAAGTGACTTGCCCACAGTCACACAGCTGACAAGTGGCGGAGCCGGGATTCGAACCCATGACCTCTGGCTCCAAAGCCCGGGCTCTTTCCACTGAGCCACTCTACTTTAACATGGTTCATGTTCCACATGGGGCTCACAGCCTTAATCCCCATTTTACAGATGAGGTAACTGAGGCACAGAAAAGGTAATTGATTTGCCCAAGGTCACACAGCAGATGAGTGGTGGAGCCAGAATTAGAACCCAAATCCTTCTGACTCCTAGGCCCTTGCTCTATCCAGAGGGCCATACTGCTTCCCTGTTTCTACTGCTCAAAATAGGCAGAGGCAAAAAAAGTCAAATTATAAGTGGTAGGCTTTTCTCTCCTACAGTGACAGTCATCTTTGACTATCAATCCAATTTATATAAAGCACAAACAAAGAATAGGAATTACATTTCCTTTTTGGTCTTTCCACTCATTCTCCCCTTAAAGGAGATGGTGAATGATAATGTATTTTTGGGGTCTACAAAGTATCCTGTTTGCCAAATTAAACTTCAATTGATTTTAAAGATTAGGAAATGAACAGGTTAGGTGATTTGCCTTAGGACAAAGAGAAAATCTTGACCAAATGGAGTACCTCGATGCTATTTGTAAGTCTCAAAATATTGTTTCTCTTTCGATGAAATCTATGAAGAATTAAGACTATTTGAATAAAGGATGCATTTCATATGCAAGCTCTTGGTATTTGCTACTTTTGTGGAGTTTAATAAGACCTCTTTACACAGTATGAATCCGAACTTTATTTCTACCCTGTAATAAAGGCAAAACCCTGAGAAAGAACTACATTTTCAAGTCATTTGAATCTCGTTTGATAATCTTTAGCCAAATGAACCTTGAATGAAACAGTGCCGTAATCAAGAATGGAAATAAACTTCATAGCTAAGCATGATATGCTAAAAGACAGAAGTCAGCATCTGGTTTAAATATTGGTATGAAGACATTGGCTTATATAGAAAGGTTCTCATTGTTCAAAAACAAAAAGATGGTTTTGATAGGATTTGGTACTTTAGTTACTTTTGTTTCTACAGTCATATGATTAGTGTAATAATATGATTCATTTAATATGTCATTCTTTCTCTGCATGGTTTTGATAAAAAAGCACCCACCAAATTGTCTGACGGGCACATACACAAAACATTAAAAATAACAGTGTAATAAAAGCATAAAATGTCAGGAAAATGAGCTCAAATGAAATTCCTGTGAATTTCCACAACCATTACTAATCTTGATATTCTATAAACCTTGGATCACGTGACTCAAAACACATCTTTTGGAAGTATCTGATCGTTTTCAGTGTGCAAGTAAGGCACCCATTATAATGACAAACAAATATACTTAACATTAAATATTGGAATGCCAGAGTTTTATGTTACTCGCATCCAATGGTTCAATAGTCACTGCTCTTGAATCATCAACAAAGGATTTCTTCAGTAGTATCATTTCTTTCCAGCATTTGCAAATGATATCCTGAATATGACCCATCTTGCTCTGCATTGAGCAGAAACTCATATTCACTGGCTTCAAGACTCTCCACCAACTTTCTCCAGTTGATGTGTCGGCTCACTTACCCCATTATTCCCCAGGCTCACATTCTTCACTCCCCAAGGCCTAGTTTCTAACTGTACCTCACTCCTGACTCTCTTGTCCCCAAGTTCTTGCCCTGGAACTACCTCCCACCTTTGACCCAAAATCCTCCAGACCAAAGTTACCCCTATCTTCCTCATCCAGGAAACCTCCACGGATTCATTTCCAACACCTGAAATTGTACCATTCCCACAGCCACTCTTAAAATGTCCATACTAATCCCACATTCAGCACTTATGTATTTACGTGCATTCAAATGTACATTTTCACTATCTTTTCGGCTACTGAACTCTGACATATCTGTGCTCCTGTCTGTTACATCTTTCCTCCTACCCCCATCATTCGAAAATAATTTATGTCTGCCTATTGATCCTATTAGATTGGAAGGCCTTTGAGCAGGGGGATTTAGAATAAGGCTCTGCATTCAGTGGACGCTCACACGCCACTGAATGAGTGGCAATCGAGGAAGAAAGGTAAATCCTTCCCTTTACCTCTACATCTTTCTTCCCCCTTTCCCTGGTCTCTTCCTTTGTGTCCCCTTCCACTTCTCCCTCCCCTTTCACTCTGCCACATTCTCTCCACTTAAGGTGACAAGGTTCCTGATCACTTAAATGAAGTAACTGTTTTAGGAATCCTTAATACCAACATTTTAATCACCAACTTGAGCTCCCGAAGACATGACTTTCACTCCTAAGTTAAAAGTGACCACTAGAATTAGACTCGTGAAGTACAGCATAAATCGAAGACAGGGTGGTCTACTTGTCAGTATCCGCAGGCAGGCCATATCACCTGTATTGGCTTTAGTGTATGGAATAATAATAATTATGTTGTTTGTTAAACACTTATTATGTGCCAGGCTGGGATAGCAAGGAAATGACACAGGTTTACCAGTCCCTGTAGGAGTTATCACTTTTTCTTTTTATGGTCTCTTTTAAGCATTTACTATCAGGTTGGACGTAGTCCCTGTCCCTCAGGGGACTCACAGTCTAAGCGAGGGCCATAAAAATTGAAAGTACCAGGAATGATATTGCTCTTCAGTGCTGGCAAGATTCTAGACAGAGTTCTCCTGTAGCGGCTACAGAAGAACATTCATTTTGTACTCCCAGTATTTAAGAGCTGCTTGAGACCACAACAGGTTACTGCTGCCCGTTAGACAGTAAGAGTAGAATTTATTGAACACCTACTTGGTAAGGTGTACTGTACTGAGTGCTTGGGAAGCTCTGAATAACAAAGTGATCTGTGCCCTGGCAACAAGGAACTCACACGCTAATGAGGGAGACAAACATGAAAATATTTACAACACTATCAATATAAATTTTACATAGTATTTGTTAAATGTTTACTATGTAATGGACATTGTTCTAAATCCTGGGATACATACTAGTCAATTTCATTGGACCCGATCCCTGTTCCGCATGGGGCTCACAGTCTAAACAAGAGGGAGAACAGAAGACCTGAGGCTCAGAGAAGTGAAGCGACTTGCCTGAGGTCATACAGCAAGCAACTGACAGAGCCGGGATTCGAACAGGTCTTCTGACTCGACTTGTTACTCATGAGCAAACGTTAAGTGCTACAGAGAGTGTAAATACATTCAAAGAGCTAGAGATGGCTGAAGGGGTACGGCACAGGATGCTCGGACATTCACTGAGGAAAGCTTATGAGAGGAGGTGGGATTTGGGGAGGGCTTTGAATGTGGGGAGAGCTGTAGCTAGTAAGAGAAGGTGGGGCTTGGGGAGGGCTTTGAATGTGGGGAGAGTTGTAGCTAGTAAGAGAAGGTGGGAATTTGGGGAGGGATTTGAATGTGGGGAGAGTTGTAGCTTGTGAGAGAAAGTGGGATTTGGGGAGGGCTTTGAATGTGGAGAAAGCTGTGACCTGTCTGATGTGTGGAGAGAAGGAGTTCCAAGCTGGGGGAACAGCATGAGTGAGGGGATGGAGGTGGGAGAATCGAGACTTAGGTTAGAGGTTGGCTTGGAAGGAGCAATGGTCAGGGAACAGCGGGTGAAGAGAGCAGATAGAGCCACATGATGGAGAGCCTTGAGACGAAGCGTGAGGAGTTTTTGTTTGATTCAAAGAGACCCAGAGAGCCACTGGCAGGGTTTCAAGAGAGTCAAGATACGGGTTGAAGATACGGGTTGAGATACGTTTCAGGAAGACGATCTGCGGAGCAGCAGCATATAGTGTAGTGTGGACGGAGGAGAGGCTGGAGGCTGGGATTTGGCCATCCTGAAACCATTATTTTCCTGAATATTTTCTAACACCCCTCACCACGTCAACCCAACTGCTTACCTTAGCCCTTATGTATTTAGCCACATCCTCAGTACTTAGCTCAATAATCAAGTGTACTACTCAATTACGTCTTCAGCTGCTCTGCCCTGACAATTATGCTACTACCTGTTGTAACCTTGTTCTTACTCCTGATCCCTATCTGGGTAAATAAGGTACATCTGCCTGCCTTCCCCTATTTGATTACTGTAAGCAACCTAAGGGATCTTATCTTTTGCCTCTGCTGTACTCTCCCAGCTGCTCAGTAAAGAGCTTTGGACAAAGTGTCTAATAAACATGAACAATAAATCAAATAAAATAATAAAATAAAAGGAAGGAAAGAGAGAGGAGACAGAGGAGAGAGAGAAGAGAGAGAGAGAGCAATCTTCTTAATAATTAATTAGCAAAGATAGTTTAAATAGCCAAGTCAGAACTGAATGGGCTTGTTTACATCCTGCAAACCCAAAAGGAGAGAGAGGAGACAAAGGGGACAGAGAAAGAGAGAGAGCAATCTTCTTAATAATCAACCAGCAAAGATGGTATAAGTAACCAAGTCAGAACTGAATGGGCTTGTTTACATCCTGCAAACCCAGAAGGACAGAGAAAATTGAAAATTTACAAGTCTGAAATGGCCCAGAACTATATTTCTATATTTATTAAGCACTTACTATGTGCCACGTACTGTTCTAAGCACTGGGGTAGATACAAGGTAATCAGGTTGGGCTCACAATCGTAATCCCCATTTTACAAATGAGGCAACTGAGGCACAGAGAAGCTAAGTAATGATGGTATTTGTTAAGCGCTTACTATGTGTCAGGCACTGTACCAAACAATGGAGTGGATACTAGCTGGACACAGTCCCTGTTCCATATGGGGCTCACAATCTCAATCCCCATTTTACAGATGAGGCAACTGAGAAGTGAAGTGACTTGCCCAAGGTCACGCAGCAGACGTGTGGTGGAGCCAGGACTAGAACCCAGGTCCTTCTGACTCTTAGGCCATTGCTCTATCCATTAGACCATGCTGCTATGGAGTACAAATGACAGCCACAGTCTCCACAGCTTCCTCTTCGACCTCCCATCCTCTCTGTCTTCCCATTTCCATCTTTTTATCTCCGCTCCACTAGCACCTCAGCCTTTCTGTCTTTCCCTGAGTCACAAGACCGATAGGACCTCTCTCCTCCACCACACAGAAGGCCAGGATTCTTGAGGCTACAGAGGGAATGGGTTTCTTCTCCACTGCTCCTCCACCCTACCATCCTCAGCCATGCTCATCCTCCCTGGGGAACAATAATAAATAAGAATAATAACTGTGGTATTTGCTGAGCATTTACTATGTGCCAGGCACTGTACTAAGCGCTGGAGTGGATTCAAGCAAATCGGGTTGGACTCAGTCCTTGTTCCACATGGGGCTCCCAGTCTCAATCTCCATTTTACAGATGAGGTAACTGAGGCACAGAAAAGTTAAGTGACTTGCTCATGGTCACACAGCAGACAAGTGGTGGAGTCAGGATTAGAACCCATGACCTTCTGACTCACAGGCCCAGGCTCGATCCACTACAATATGCTGCTCTGCCACATATCTATGAGGGTTGTGTGCCTGGCTAAGAGAAAAATAACAAGCCCTTGAACAGGAGGACTGTAATCTAAGGAGTCAACAAGACAATTATTTTTAAACTGATACTAGGTGGGAAAGAGGAAAGGACAGGGAAAGGATTGAGGCTTTGTGCACATATTTGTGTGAGAGACATAGAAGGAAGTCATCAACATCACTGCTTGGGAGAGTACCAGAGAAGCAAGACACATAGTCACTGCCACCCAGGAGTTTACAATCCAATGTGGAGGACAGGCTGACAAAAATTATTAATAAACTGGGCAGGAAGGAGGACAAGGATGCCCTTATTAAAAATTACAGACCTCCGGAAACCAAAGAGCGAGCAACTTAAGGCATGCTAAATCTGCAAAGATTGTTTTGCTTGCTAAAGATTCAATCTACCCAATAATGCTTGTTTTTCAGCTGCTTTGTGGCTAAAATTGTTTTAAACGTCATCACTTCTGAGAAGAAGAGTATTCAGTGAAGAGGATGCCAGATATTTTGGAGGGAGAAGAAAGATAGTGCAGCTAAAAATCCTTGAGGCAACTCGTTTTTCCAAAAGGTCAAAGTTATGAGAGATAACAGCAATAAAATGTTTATGGAATTCATCCAGAAAAATACACGAGCAAAAGCTCTTTTCAACAGGAAAATAATGCAGTACATTAGGAAGCTTTACCATGATACCATACCACCAAAACAGAGGAATGTTCCTTTATGTGAAATCTGGATTGCACATGTCTAGCTGAAATATAAGATTAATACGCTATCATAAAATTCCCCAATTCAGCAGTTTAATAGGAAAGATTTCACTGCTTACATCATATGTAAATACGCATATATAAATACACACACATATACACACACCCAGATTCTAATTTCTTGATCTGAAGAAAAAAGAGAACCGATATTATACTGTGAAAATGGTCAAGGGATAGACATCTAAAATTCTTTACCACATTAAAAGATTTCTGAAAGGAGATCAGAAAAGCATTCTATATATGGAGTCATAAATCCTGTAGGAACCAGTATCTATTACACAAAGGGGAAACATTAAGCAATGAAGTGATTGGGAATGTCAAAGACCAATCAGTCCAATAACGAAGAAGAAAATGCAGGCATTGGAAGCCCATTTACCCAGCGGGGAAAGAAATCTGCCCATATCAAAAGGAATACTGTAATAACAAAGGGATAAAATAACCCAAGCAATTTCAAACTCCCTAAATGACTCAGATAAAAAACAACTAAGAGATTGAAGTGTTTTCACAGCACAGTGTGCTTGGACCTAAGTCAGAAAGAATGCTACTTGACTGTTTCAGTGTACTGAAACTCCTCTAAAAAGTCAACCTCAGGAGCTCAGGATCCAAGACCACATCAAAAGTGGGGTTCAGCCTTATTAAGGATATCCCCATGATCTCCCAAAGCTGGGACACAAAGAACTTCTGTCATGTTACAGGGTTTGGGAAAGGGATTCCCATTCCCCTGGACCCGTGCAGAGTTGAAGGGCAGAAATGGGGGGGGGGAGGGGGGAATGTCCATGTCAGACCCACACTAAGCCAAATAGGACTCTAGCCAAGCACCCCATGATAGTCACCATTTATGATGTTTGTACATTTGCAGCATCATCATTTATTTATTCAGTGATATTTACTGAGCAGCCCCTACAGTGTGCAAAACACTGTATTAAGCACTGAGGCAGAATATAGGAAAGGCTAAACTGGGCACAATCCATGGCCCCAGGATCTATGAATGAGGGGAGTTGAGGTGGAGAGGCGATGGACCCCAGGAAAGACTGGAGGGCTTTAAAAGCAGAGAAGGCTCTGTGGGGTCCTCAAACCTCTGCAGGCTGCGGCCACCTGAGAAGCACTCTGGCGTAGTGGATAGAGCCCGGGCTGGGAGACAGAAGGTCAAGGGTTCTAATCCCAGCTCTGCCACATGTCTCCTGTGTGACCTTGAGCAAGTCACTTCACTTCTCTGGGCCTCTGTTACCTTATCTGTAAAATGGGGATTGAGACTATGAGCCCCACTTGGGACAGGGAATGTGTCTAACCTGATTTCACTGTACCAACCCAACGCTTAGGACAGGACCTGGCACATAGTAAGTGCTTAAATACCACAATTATTATTATTATTATTATTCTCTGCTGGCAAGGGAGCAACCTGAGGTCAGGTGGCGCATCAACTACTCCCAGTCCCCAACCAGCCGGGGTGGTAGAGGAAGGAGGGTGACTGTGAGCCCCATGTGTGACAACCTGACTACCTTGTATCTACCCCAGTTCTTAGAACAGTGCTTGGCACATAGAGAGTGCTTAAATACTATAAAAAAAAGGAGAAAGGATACACTGACTGCTTGGGCAGCATGGCCTAGGGCCTTGAAGTCAGAGGACCTGGGTTCTAATCTCAGCTTTGCTATGTGTCTGCTGAATCATCATGGGCAAGTCATCTTTCTTCTTTATGCCTCATTTACCTCATCTGGAAAATGGGGATTAAATCCTACTCCCTTCGACTTAGACCTTGAGACCTGTGTGGGACAGGGACTGTGTTCAACCTGATTATCTTATATCTACCCCAGTGCTTAGAAATTATTATTATTATTATTTTGCAGGCCGCAGGTCCCCTTTGTAGAGCCATTATTCTGGTCAAAGACAACGTGGCTGACAGACTCTCTGGCAGGACCATAAACACGTAGACCTCACAGACAATATTTATCCAGGACCCCTCTGGACTATAAGGTCACTGTGGGCAGGGAATGTGTCTATTTGTATTGTGCTCTCCCAAGCTCTTAGTACAGTGCTCTGTACTGTACAGTAAGTGCTAAACTTAGAGTAAGCGCTTAACAAATTCCATAAAAAAAAAAGAGGAGAAAGGATCCAGACTGCTGGGCAGCATGGCCTAAGGCCTTGGAGTCAGAGGACCTGGGTTCTAATTCCGCCTTTCTTACACTAAGCTTTCAGTAAATACAATTGAATGGGTGAATGAATGACCCATTGACTGCATAGCCTGATGAACCTCTAGTGCAGTCCTTCCCACAGCTTCTTAAGAAGGAAGTTAGAAAATCTTCTCACTCCTTCTCCCTTTATTCCCATTACTGTTAGAGCCTTGGGGGAGACACTTTCTCCAATATATCAAGAGCAACAGCAGAATGTAGCCATTGGTAAATTGAGCACCTAGGGTTAGCACTGTATTAAGTCTTTAAGAGAGTACAAAAGAATTTGTATACATGATTCTTACAGTCCAGAAGGGAAGACAGACCTCAAAGTAAATTGCAGGCTGGAGGTAGCAGTACAGTTTAAAATACGTAAAGTGCCATGGGGGGACGTGAGTACTTAAATGCAGAGGTTGTAGAGAAGAGCTCAAGAGACATTTGGGGCAATATGAGAGGAGAAATCAATCAAGGAAGGCCTCCTGGAGGAGTGACAACTATAATAGGGCTTGAAGATGGGAGAGGCATGGTCTGTTAGATGTGACAGGGAAGAAGGTTGAGGAAGAGACATAATGATACCTGACCGAGTGTGAAGTAGTGTGACTGAGGGAGTTGACTGGCTTGCAAGGAAATGCAGAGTGTGAGCTGGAGTGCAGCATGAGAGGAGAGTGGATAAGTAGTTATATTTATGGAGTTGCTGATTAAGTACATATTCTACCACCAACATAGCAACTCCACATAGCAAAAACAGCATTTTTTTTTTAGTTTTTCTCCTTAAGTTCTCCTCCCTGCCCATTTTACCTATCACCAAATATGAACAGACTTGTCATCTGTGGTAATGTGATGCCTCCTTATTCATCACCCCACACATCCAATCCATTGCCAAGCTTCCTGCCACTTTTTTCTATGTAACCTAACCCTATATTCCCATTATGTTAAACCAGACTATAATTAAGTCACCATCATTACCAGAATTACTCCTACCACCTCCCCCAGAGCTCCCTACTTCCAGCCTCTTCCCTCCTCCTGTCTACCCAACATCCTGAAAAAATCCCAATTCAATCATGTTACAAACATTCCAAAATCCCTCTGGTGACTTTCTGCTGCCTATTGTACAAATAACAAATCTCTGTCCAAGAGCTTCAAAACACCCTTCTACCCACTCCTCCAAAACTTCCTATCCTTATTCATCTTTCCCAACATTCCCACTCTCTCCACTCTGGCCAGAATATCCCCCGGACAACCTTTCCAACATTTTTTCCAGTTGTCACTTCTCCGAAACCTGTTTCCTTCCCTTCACCTTCCAAGTCCCTTCGGTCTTTAGAATTTGGATTAAAATCAATTTTTATCAAATCCATGTTTTTTAAGGGTATTTGTTAAGTGCTCACTACGTGCCAGGCACTGCACTAAGTGCTAGGGTAGAGACACGCTCATCAGGTTGGACACGGTCCAGGTCCCGCATGGGGCTCACAGACTTAATCCCCATTTACAGATGAGGTAACTGAGGCACAGAGAAGTGAAGTGACTGGCCCAAGGTCACACAACAACCTTTCATGAGAAACCTAGAATCATCCATCCACATACTCTGTCAAACAACCTGAAAGCTCTCTGATCTCAGGGAGTTGGGGACTTCCAGTATGGGCAAGGAATCGAATGTTGGAGAACTGAGAACCAGGTAGAATGAGAAGGAACATTTTAGAGGATCAAAAAACACAAGCTGAGGAGGAGTGGTTGGAGAAAGGTAATGGGAAGAGAAGCAAGTGGCCTTGAAAGCATCAGTAAGGAGCTCTTGGCTGATGTAGAGTGAGATCAGATGGACAAGAATTAGAACTTTATGAAAGGTGGAGAGAAGTGTGCTGAGATGTTTTAAGAGGATGATCCAAGCAGTAGCCTAAAGTATAGTAGAAGTGGGGGGTGAGGGAATGAGAGAGTAGTGTGAACGAAGTGAGAAGAGAACTTGGAACAGGTCGGTAGGTATTTGGATGGAGTCCATGGGAAGGATCCAGAAAATATGGCAGAAGAGGCAGGAAATGAAACTGAGAAGTCAGAAAGGCACTAGTAAAACCAGTGAGTACACTCAGCTCTACCATAACCGATTTTTTTCAATATTCATTTTAGCTAAAACATGTTTCAAGAGCTAGGAAACGTCCTGCCAACAAGGCCTTTTGAGCTCAGCATGTCACATGATCGAAGAAACCGCTTGGGCATATACGCACTGGATCAGAATGGGTGAGTCTTTTTTAAATACAAAGTTTTGAAAAAAAATGCAACCGTCACATTTGAAGAGAATTGAGTGCATCGTGTCATTGAAGCCACAATCTGATAGGGTTTCAACAAAAAGGGAGAGGCCTCCACCTCAGAGCAATGGGGAAAATGGCGAAAGAGGTAAAGGGAATTGAAAGGGGTGAGAAGGACATGGAGCAATTATTCCAGAGGTTCGTGCCTGGCAGTTCCGATTTCACCAACCAAGTAGTCGGCGAGGTTGTCATGAATTGCAGGGGGCAGGGAGCAGAGGAATGAGTTGAAGGTTTGGAATATTTGGTAATGGCTGAAGGGGGTAGAGGTTCCAGGAAAGAAAAGAGATGCTGTGGAGCAGAATTATGGCAGGTTAGGGGAAATCTGAAGAGGCAGAAGGTGGCTCGAGAGAGGAATGGAGGAAATGGACTCGGTATGATCCAAGGTTGGAGGCTGATGGTGCGAGAGAGATGGAGGGATGTGGGGAGAAGGGAATTGAGTTGGTGGAGATGGCAGTACCCTCCCTCTGGCCTGGAAGTCCCTGCCTCCTTCATGTCTGACAGACCACTACTCTCTATACCGTCAAGGCCTTATTAAAATCCTACCTTCTCCCAGAGGCCTTCCCCAGCTCTCATTTCCCCTTACTCCCTCTCCCTTCTGTGCTGCCCTGGCACTTGGATATGTAGCCGTTAAGCACTTGGCATTCTCCCTACCCTCAGTCCATAGCACTTATGTACATATCTGTAATTTATTTCAGTGTCTGTCTCCCCCTCTAGACTGCAGGCTCCTTGTTGGCAGGGACCATGTCTACCACCTCTGTTGTATCAGACCCTCCCAACTGCTTAGCACTGGGCTCTTTGATCAGTAAGGACTCATTCATTCCTTCATTCAATCGTATTTATTGATCACTTACTGTGTGCAGAGCACTGTACTAAGCATTTGGGAAAGTACGATACGACAATAAACAGTGACATTCTCTGCCCACAACGAGCTCACAGTCTAGAATGGGGGAGACAGACATCAATCCCAATAAATAATATTATGCAGGTGTGGATTTAAACACCATGTGACTGGAAGATGGGTCAGGTCCATGAGAGGTGTGATAACCCGGGATTAGTGAGTCCAGGAGTCAGAGTGGAGGTTGAAGGATCAAGAGCAAGGTAAAAGGTTAAATGGATGTGGTCAGATAGTGGTACGTCAGAGGTGGCGTGATTAGGGATAAGAGCGCAATATGCAGAGGAGGTAAACTAAAGTGTGTTCAGGCTGTGTGTGGCTGAGGTTGGGGGTGGAGCTCAGCAATGTATAGCAGTGGATAGGAAGGGTGGTGAGGGGGTTCATCAGGATGGAGGATCACAAAAAGAGGATCAATCGGTCATTTGTATTTATTGAACTCTTACTGTGTGCACAGCACTGTACTAAGTGCTTGGGAGAGAACAGAACAACAATATAACAAAGACATTCCCTGCTCACAAGGAGTTTACAAATGACAAAGTCTGTGGGAAACATCAGGGGATAGAAGACAATAGGAGCTGTAGACTGTGGAAGAGAAGGATAATGTCATAAACAAAGAGGAAGTGAGAGATACAAAGGGGCGGTTAAAGGAACAAAATTGACATTGTGGGAGAGGAGCCAATCAACTCCTCCCCCTTTCCCTGTGAGTTGAGCGGAGTGGGAGGAAGAGAGGCCTTCTCACGAGCGGGCAGTTGAAGAGACAATGTCATCATGAGAGAAGCAAGTCTCGGTGATAGACGAAGAGGAGTGAACTAGGAACAGGTCGGTAATGAATGGGAGTTTAAGCCTGATGGAGCAGGGATGCCACGGGCCTCTGCAGAAAAGATTCTTGGGAGAGAAGGGTAGTATGTGGGGTGAAGATATGTGGGACAGGTGTCAGATGGGAATGGGAGGCTTCAAGGGAGGGCAGAGTGAAGGACATAGTAGTAATAGTATGTATTAAGCACTCACTGTGACTGAGGGATTCCTTTTTTTTTTTTGGTATGGTATTACTATGTGCCAGGCGCTGTAATAAACTCTGGGGTAGCTACAAGCTACTCAGGTTGGATACAGTTCACGTCCTTCGTGGGGCTCATATTCTTAATCTCCATTTTATAGATGAGGTAACTGGGGCGCAGAGAAGTGAAGTGACTTGCCCAAGATCACAAGGCAGACAAGTGGTGGAGCCGGGGTTAGAACCCAGGTCTTTCAGACTCCCAGGCCACGGATCTATCCACTACTTCAGGCTGCTTCTCCTTGTTGCTGAAAGTCTCTCCATTCCTAACAGTCACCATCTCCCCCAGCATGCCCCCCATCCACATTTAGAGGAGCGTTTTAATGTTATTTCTGTTGATTGTGCTGTTTCAGCACGTAAATTTTTCAAAAACAGTCTTTTGTCAGAATTTGAATCTCAAATGATGCTGCTTTTCATTAAAATGGGACACTCGTCAAAATTGCACATGTTAATCTCATCTATCAAGACTCAACTTCTTTTCTTACAGAGGTGTCTAAATGCCTACAGTGAGGGAAATTATTTATGCTCCAAAGAACTATTTTTTAAACCCTCTATAGACATCTGTGTTAAAAGGTCACTTACATATTAGATCAAGTTAAAAAAAATTGCTAAATCCTACTCTAGAATGAGATACTCATACTCATTTACAACTTGAGCTTTCTGATGGGGACTAATTTGAAATGACTTATCCTTGTTTTTGTACAGAATATCTGACTCATGTATACCCTTAAGGACAAGACTCTTAAAGATTATCTGAAATCACTGCTTTGGTTTACCTTCACTACATATACTCTAGCAAAGTCCTTTGCCTAGACCACATTTGAGTAGTTCGTGGATTTGTTCATTTCAGGTGATCCTAAAGACATCACAAAAATCACTTTGCGTTTGCGGATCAAATGCAATTTTTAAAATAAAACTGAAATACAACTACTCTCCATATTATTGTCAAATTCCATTCAAAAAAAATTAAAACAAGAACTTCCGTCAACACAAAATCCTACTTCAAAAGCACTACTAGTAATAAGATACAGACCATATGTGGACTGAAGCTATTTAGGAACTTCAAATGTAAAAATGATGATGTGGAGTTTAAGCCGAACTATACTCAGAAAAGTATGTACACATTAACAATATAATGTTAAGATTATATAGATTACTGCAAACAAAATGGTATACTTAGGCCTCCCTCAAAGCTACAAATATTTATAAAGTAAAAACACAGTAGAAGAGACATCTGTATTTACCCAAACAGATATTAGCAATCTGTTTCTAAACGCTAAAAACAAACTCCGATGTACATAAGGCATAGTTGGCAGTGTTTAAATCATTTACAACGGGATAAACCTGGTTGATAGCATCAACTGTTGGAATTGATGAGTGGAACTGAACCATGCGATTCTCTGTTCCCAGGCAAACAAATGCATACAATTCCTTGCGTATTTTGTCTAAAATGGAGACATCAATTAAAGATATTTTGTAAAAGAGGACATGAAAAAGATTCCACTTTGGTAAAGATATGGATGGTGGGCAGGGACCAACTCTATTGTACTGTACCCTTCCGATAATAGTAACAATAATTATAGTATTTGTTAAGTGCTTAGTCTGGGCCAAGCACTGTACAAAGCACTGGGTAGATACGAGATAATCAGTTTGGACTGAGTACCTGTTCCACAGAGGGATCACAGTTTAAGTTTGAGGGAGGAGGATTTAATCTCCATTTTACAGATGAGGTAACTGAGGCATAGAGAAGTGACTTGCCCAAGGTCACCCAGCATACAAGTAGCAGAGACCAGGATTAGAACCCAAGTCCCCTGACACACAAGCTCGTGCTCTTTCCATTACACCATGCTGTTTCCCAAGGACTTAGCACAGTACTTACTATATAGTAAATTCTCAATGTCATTAATTGATTGATTGATTCTGAAAAGCAGTTTCCTACAGGAATAATTTTAGCACCATGTGGGACGAGGACTGTGTCCAACCTGATTAGCTTGTATTTACCTCAGGGCTTAGAACAGTGCTTGACGCATAATAAGCAATAAGCAATAACCATGATAAGATATGCAGTGCCTCAAATTCAGAATCTTCACGATGATATGATTACAAAAAACATTCTCACCAGAGTACAGTGCTCTGCACACAGTAAGTGCTCAATAAAGTCTGATTGGAATACTTGATTACTAAATTCTTCAGGGAAGAGTGAGCAGCTGCAGGAAGAATCAGTGAGGCCTGTGAGAAGCAGTGTGGCCACCCGGGCCAGAGAGTCAAAGGACCCGGGTTCTAATCCCAGCTCTGCCACTTGTCTGCTGTGTGACCTTAGGCAAGTCACTTCAGTACTCTGAGCCTCAGTTATCTCATCTGTAAAATGGGGGTTAAGACTGTGAGCCACAAGTGGGACATGGACTGTGTGCAACCTGATTAGCTTGTATCTATTCCAGTGCTTGCCACATAGAAAGCACTTAAATGCCATCAAAAAAATAAAGGGAAGAGAGATGAGGAGAGCAACCAAATGATGACGGAGCTCTGATACCAGAAGTTTCAAGGCTGAAGATCCAAGTCCAAAGTGAGCCCACTGTTGGGTAGGGATTGTCTCTATTGGTTGCCCAATTGCACTTTCCAAGTGCTCAGTACAGTGCTCTGCACACATTAAATGCTCAATAAATACGATTGAATGAATGAAAACACAGTCCCAAATCCCTCTCCGCTGCTACCATCACCACCACCAGCAGCAGGGAAGATGGGTCTCCATTCTACTCAACTGCAAGTAAGGAGAGTCCATCTTTTCATTTTTTCTTTAACAGTGTTGAAAGGCCAATGGATACCGTGGGCCCCAGGGAAGGCTGGTTGTCCTTGAAGGTCTATTAACTACTTGTGAAATGCCTGATTCATTAGCATGGCACGGTGGGGAAGGCACAGGCCGGGAGTCGGAAGGTCATGGGTTCTAATCCCAGCTCCACCACTTGTCCGCTGTGTGGCCTTGAGCAAGTCACTTCACTTTTCTGTGCCTCAGTAACCTCATACGTAAAATGGGGATAGAGATTGTGAGCCCCATGTGGGACAGAGACTGTGTCCAACCCAGTTTGCTTGTATCCACCCCAGCACATAGTATACAGTGCCTGGCACATAGTAAGCAATTAACAAAAACCATTATTATTATTATTAACTCCTCAAGCATTACATACCTAAAACTGAGCTACTCACCTTCCCTCCCAAACCTTCTTCTCTCACTAACTTTCCCATCCCTGTTGACAACATCACCAATCTCCCCAACTTGCAAACCCACATTACCCTTGACATCATCTTTGACGTCGCTCTCTCCTTCAACCCACGTATTCAACTGTCTTCCACAAGCCACCTTGTCCTCTCCATACCTAACTGCTATCACATCAACCACTGAATCCCCTTTTTAAAAAAATGGCATTTGTTAAGCGCTTACTATGTGCCAGGCACTGCACTGAGCTCTGGGGTAAGATACCAGATAAGTGGCATTATTATTATTACTATTATTTATATACCTTTAAACTGTTGCTTTCCCCTTTGAACCTTGATGGCAGAGAACGTGTCTCCAAACTCTATTATCTTCCAATCATTTAGTACAGGGATCTGCACAGACTAAGTGTACAATAAATACTACTGATTGATCAGTTGAAATTATTGAATTATTACGAACTTTAGCAGTTCATGAGAATTAAATCTTTTGTGAATGCATTGCAACCCCTAATTTTAAACTTAGCACTGTGTAAGGGGAAGGCCTGGGTTTGATAGTCTATAGCATTTTCCCCAGTGCCCTCTCTGGTTCATGGTATCCTGTAGTATGATAAATAAAGAGCTGAAGACGATGATATGCTTGACGGTTCCTCTTCTCACAATAAAGTCTGAAATGCAATACTGTTCCTTAAGTCTGACCTAACTGAAATTCGTAATTTCTTAAAATTTTCCTTATATTTGCAAATACCTTAACTACGGGTATCAAAGAAAAATATTAATTTTGATCAGATTGGCAGTTCTATGGGTGCTTATTGTTATATTGTACTCTCCCAAGTGCTTAGTACAGTGCTCTGCACACAGAAAGTGCTCAATAAATAAATAATTGATGAAGAAGTGGATGAGCAACCATTGGAGGTTCTTGAGGAGTGGGGAAACGTGGCCTGAACGTTTTTGTTCAAAAATGATCTGGGCAGCAGAGTGAAGCATGAACTGGAATGGGGAGAGACAGGAGGGTGGGAGGTCAGTGAATAAATGAATATATTTATTTACAAGTCTACCATGAAATACTAAAACCTATTCGCTTCAGTATTCAAGAAACACCAATAACTCATTTTTTGCCTCTTCCGCTCAAACACCTTAAGAAGTTAGAAACTAGAATAAGCAATTTTCCTCAGCAAAAAGTAATTACAAATACAGACTTAGCAATAAGAAGGCTTAACTCTGTTTTCCAATTACTCCAGTTATATCCCCTTTTGCCAGTAACTCTGCACGGAACCTAGAGTAGGAAGATGCCTTCCTACTATTTATTTCTAATGACACCTACAAAGCCATCACCCCTTCAAAACTTTACTACCATTGACAAAAGCAACATTCTCATCTTAGTCTGATGGTAGTGAGCCAACCATATTTATTAAGCACTCACTGTGTTCAGAGCACTGTACAAAGCACTTGGTAGAGTACAATACAATAATATAACATACACATCCCCTGCCCATAACCTGCTTACAGTCTAGAGGGGGAGACAGTCATTAAAATAAATAAATAAAATTACAGATATGTACATAAGTGCCGTGAAGACACGACGAGGGGGAAGAATAAAGGGAACAAGTCGAGATGACATAGAAGGGATTGGGAAAAGAGGAAAGGAGGGCTTAGTCAGGGAAGGCCTCTTGGAGGAGATAAGCCTTCAATAAGACTTTGACACGAGGAGAGTAATTGTCTGCCGGATATGAGGAGGGAAAGAGTTCCATCCCACATGCAGGACATGGATGAGAAGTCGGTGGGGAGACTCAGGAGACTGGGGGACAGTGAGAAGTTTGGCATTACAGGTGCAGAGTGTGCGGGCTGGGTTGAAGAAGGAGAGTAGTGAAGTGAGGTAGGAGGGGATAAGGTCACTGAGTGCTTTCAAGACAATGGTAAGGAGTTTCTGTTTGATGCAGAGATGTATGGACAACCACTGGAGGTTCTTGAGCAGAGGGGAAACATGGCCTGAACTTTTTTGTAGAAAAATGATCCAGGCAGCAGAGTGAAGTATGGATTGGAATGGGGAGAGGCAGAAGGCAGGAAGATCAACAAGGAGTCTGATACAGTAATCAAGGCAGGATACAATAAATACTTGGATTAACTTGGGAGCAGTTTGGACGGGAAGGAAAGGGTGGATTTTAGCAACGTTGGTGGACGTGTGATCTTGGGCAAGTCACTTCACTTCTCTGTGCCTCAGTTACTTATCTGTAAAATGTGCATTAAGGCTGTGAGCCTTCCGTGGGACAAGGACTGTGTCCAACCAGATTAACTTTTATCTACCTCAGCGCTTAGAACAGTGTTGGACACAAAGTAAGCACTTAATACCATTAAAAAAATGTTAAATATGGCTCTTAATTAATGGCACCAGGAAAATCCCTCCAAAAATCCAACCTGACATATTTGATAGGCTTAAATATTTCAGCAATATAGCAATTAGACATTACCATTGTTCTTAAAACACTGAAGGTATGGAGCTTTATTAAAATACCGTGAATTAGTAAAATGCTTTCACACAGTTATCTAATTATATCTTCAAAACACCCTCAAGAGCTAGGAGAGACGAGTATTTTTATCCCTATTTTAAGTATAAGAAAACCAAAGCCCAGGGAGGTTGGGATTTGCCCAAAGTAGTACAGCAGGTAAATGACGATGCCAGGACTAGAACCTAGTCTCTCAACATCACACTTGCATTATTCTCCCAACTGTTCCCCAAGTTGGCCCCATATTGACAATCTTCTAAAGAACATGCCAGACTTTTTTTTATTTGGCTTTTCTACCTCTCTGTCACTTAAATGTGTTATTTGGTACCTAAGTAGCAAAACTGTGACAGACTTCAGTTTTGTGTTGTCAAAGAAAATCTTTGGACATTGGTATAATACATGCTTTTACTTTAAATGGAACAAGCAAGCCCTTTAGTGCTTAATAAAATTTGCAACTACACTTCAGTTTAAAATAAAATACAGCCATAATTTCAGAGTTGGTCTTTCTTATTCATCTTTAAAGGAAATCAAATCCCAGATAAATCATTGCCCAGGGTTCAGCCCCCTAGAATCCATCATTTCCAATAGCAAACTCAGGAGGGTCACTGTGGTTTTGCTCATTTTTCTTCTAAATGTAAAATTTCTTCTTCATGATTTTCTCAACAGGGCAGACACTCCATGGGAAAAATCTGCAAGATGACTTAAATTTAGGAAATAAACAGTTAAAAGCCACAACAGTGCTCCTTCTTTCTCTCTTCCTTCCAACTACTTTTTCCTTACCTCGCCAGATCGCCATGCCTCAAATGATTTATCATAACTCTGATGAAACCAATTACTTGTTCAACAAAAAAGATGTAGCTAAAGTACACAAGGGGTAATTTAAACAAGTTTCTCAGGCACATACTGTCCCTCATAAAATAATACAGAATACTTGTAGTAGAGCCCCCATGTGTTTCTATTAGCTTGTGAAGTTTTTGTCTTTGGTGAGGTTTTAAATTATTTTTCAAATTTAAGTGAAATTATTTTTTACAAAATATTCTTTCCCCCATTCAAGAATCATTTGATTTCTGCAAACTTGAGTTAGGCATTATAATCAGAACATCATAGATCACTCCATCCATTCTGTCAAACAAGGATTATTGAACTGCTGCTTCATTTCCTTGAGAAATCCTATTTACTTTATTCTCCACAACAGAACAAAAAAGCTTCAGTAGAGTAAACTTTCAACTTACTTCCCATTCAAATTTTAAGATGATTTTGGTTAACCGCAAATTGACTCAAGTATTTAAGCATTTTTCTGAATGTATTTTACTGGAACATTTCTGACAACCTATAATAATATCATATAGTAATTAGGTTACCATTCTTTAGAATTACAAATTGTCTCTGATTATTCTCCTCCATCATTTCACAGATAAACAGGGCAGTTTCATTGTTAGAAATTATGGCCAAAACTAACTAGATGCACAGTTAAGCCTAAGGTAACTATTACCTAAATAGTTCTCTCAGTAAATTAAAACATGGCCATAAAAGTATTTTGCTAATTAGAACATTTCACTAAATTGCATTACAAAAATGCAATGACAGGTCCATATTACTTTTAAGCGTCCTGAAATGATTAAAAAAAATAATTTTCTATAGGCTAAAATTATAGAGGAAAATTGGAGTACTTGTGGGGTTTTTTTAAAATAGCATTTGACTTTATCCTTCTCTAGAGCTGAAGAGAGACTGTTTAAAGAGGCCAAAGCAGAAAAATATAAAACTGTGGTACCCTTCTCCTAAAGTTTTCACTACCACCAAATCATTGTAGCATTTTTCATCTGCCACTCCCCCTTAATCAAGCCTTCTCATATTTCTCAGCTGAAGCATCTGAGTGTACAAGTCAGTGAAATCTAAATGAAATCTGCATCAAGAAAATGAATTTTATCTGGCTTTTGTAAACAATCTTCTCTTCAGAGGATGTAATTGTAAGCCCTATAATGCTCTCTTACAAAAAGGAAGTAGTAAGGCCTAGTATTCAGCATGAATATATTAAGTACAAGCCTGAATTCCAACACTGCCAGGAAGGGAATCAAGTCTCTATGAATCCAAGCTATGTGACTGGTTGTAGCTGCAGCTGCTTCTAGCCTACCCTCCACATGCTCAGCAGTGATTTTCCATTTCTTTCCCCCCTACCCCACAATATTTTCTTTGAAACCAAGCAGCTTCATCCTCAGGAGGCTTCTGCACATCGATCCTTAGAAATAAAATTAGCAGACAATTTTAAAATACATATGTTGAAAATAAGACTTACCGTCTTGTTCCTTAATCTAATTATGTCTGAGACGGAGCCAGCTCCACAGTACTCCATGACGATCCAGAGGTCTGTGTTCTTAAAATAGCTGCCATAATACTTAACTACATAAGGACTGAAGAAAAACACAAAACAATTTATTTTCACTCACTCAAGCAATAAAATTTCGACTAACATTAGGATATTTTACACCCAGTCGATTCCCATGATGTAGTAGCATGGCCTAATGGAAAGATCATGGGCCTGGGAATCAGAGGATATGGGTTCTAATCCCAACTCAGCCACTTGTCTGCTTTGTGACCTTGGGCAAATCACTTAACTTCTACTTCTTCTAGTCTAAATTCCCTCATCAACAAAGTGGGGATTCAATACCTGTTCTCCCTCCTCCCGAGACTGGGAGTCCTATGTGGGAATGATTATTTTGCATCTACCTTAGTACTTAGTACAGTGCTTGGCAGATAGTAAGTACGTAACAAATATTACTATTATTATTTTGTGGTCTGAAGTCTTGATTTTTAAAGTATAAAAATGGGTTATAGGGTCAACCAATCAAAAATATTGAGTGCATAATGTGTGCACAATATTAATACTGCTAATAACATAATAACGGTATATGTTAAGCACTTACTATGTGCCAGGCACTGTACGAAGTGCTGGGTGGATACAAGCAAATCGGGTTGGACACAGTCCCTGACCTACGTGGAGCTCACAGTCTCAATCCCATTTTACAGATGAGGTAACTGATGCCCAGGGAAAAGAAGTAACTTGCCCAAGATCAAACAGCAGACAAGTGGCAGAGCCAGAATTAGAACACATGACCTGCTGACTCCCAGGTCCATGCTCTACCCACTACACCACGCTGCTTCTTTGTACAAAGCAATTAGCAGATACGATCCCTGCCTTTGAGCATCTTACAATCTAATCAGGTTCCAGTCCCCTGAAAAAATTTGATGGGGGTCTCAAACTCTTGGGACAAAGAATGAGATCTTCATATCACTTAGAAGATGACACTTTACTAGAGGTGAATGCTGTTAACTCTGTCTTTTCAAAATTATTAATATTGATATAGCTAGAAAGCATTATAGTTTCTTTCCAGCACTCAAAATATATCTAGATGTGTAAAGGTACACACCTATCCACAACACTTTCTGGGTTATGGATTTTTTTTATTTCTTTATTTATACAGTAGACTATTAGCACCCAAACAAGATTCACAAAGCTGGCTGAAATCATGTACATACATTCATTATGAATTTAAATTGCAATGATATCTTCTCAAAATACTCAAGCGCAGGAGTGTATCAGATTTTGACCAGCCTCATAAACAGGGGCTAATGTCATATAATAATTGCAATATTGTCATAATATTGTCATAATATCATATTGTAATAATAATGATTAATCATAAATATGGTACTTGTAAAGTGCTTGCTATAGTGCCAGGCACTGTTCTAAGTGCTGGGGCAGATACAAGTTAATCAGGTTGAACACAGCCCTGACCCACATTGGGCTCACACTCTTAACCCCCATTTTTTTTTTTTTTTTTACAGGAGGTAACTGAGGCCCAGAGAAGTGAAGTGATTTGCCCAAGGTCACAGAGCAGACAAGTGGTGGAGCCGGGATCAGAACTAAGCACTGAGGAAATGAAGCACTTAGTACAGTGCTCTGCAAACAGTAAGCGCTCAGTAAATACAACTGACTGCCTGATGACTGCTCCCTAAGGATCCTACTTGACTAAACAGTCCAGCAGGAAAATAACCCCAAGTTTTTTCCAGGGGAGTCACCCACCCATGGGATCCCAGATAACACGTGGATGCACACCTTTGGGCAAGTCACTTAACTTCTCTGTGCCTCAGTTACCTCATCCCTAAAATGGGTATGAAGCCTGTGAGCCCCACGAGGGACAACCTGATTACCTTGTATCTCCCCCAGCGCTTAGAACAGTGCTTGCCATAAAGTAAGCTCTTAACAAACATCATCACCATTATAAAATGGGGATTAAGACTGTGAGCCCCCGGTGGAACAACCTGATTACCTTGGATCCCCCCCGTGCTTAGAACAGTGCTTGGCACATTGTAAGTGCTTAACAAATACCATCATCATTATTATTATTATTATTTTCCCTGCTTTTTCCCTGGGTCAGTGCTGATAGCTTCAACGATTCTTGAAGGGGAGAGAGGGAGTGAAGGGGAAGGGTTGAAGAGGATTGGAGAAGCAGCATGGCTTAATGGAAAAATCACGGGCCTGGGCGTCAGAGGACCTGGGTTCTAATTCCGGCTTCGCCACTTGTCTGCTGTGTGACCTTGGACAAGTCACTTCATTTCTCTGGGCCTCAGTTCCCTCCTCTCTAAAATGGGGATCTGTAAAATGGGGGACAGGGACTGTATCCAACCCGCTTTGCTTGTATACACCCATCCACCCCAGCACTTGGGGCAGTGCCTGCCAACAGAGTAAGCACTTAACAAATACCATAATTACTATTATTGAAGGAAGAAATATTCCATGGGACAATGGCACCAGAAGCTTGGGTGAGGAGCAAACACAGAACTACCATTCCACAATTAGGGCTAGTCTCGATGAACCCAATTCCATTCCAGGACAATCCCGTGAATCCCCCGCTCTGAGCTTCCCCAACCAGTCTCTTCGGACCTTCGCTCTGTTACTTCCCCTATCCTCTGTTCTTGCTCTGACCTTCACTTCTGCCTCACCTTCTTTCTCTCTCTGCTAAACCCAAAAATGAACTTTTTAAAAGGGGTTGAAAAATAAACCAGCTAAGGAGAAAAATATAAGTGAAATATTTGGGTTCTATCCACCAATACACAATGTATCAAAAGCTTGAGATTTTTTTATTTAACCCTTACAACTAACCGAAGAGGTGAACGTGATTGCCTGGGAGTGAAGCATTTCTCACTGTGAATTTAAATTAAACTTTACTAGAAAACACCTTTTCACTCTGTTTTACTATAGTTTACTAAATTTCTATTTTAAAGGCTTTTGTGTGTGAAAGTAGTAATTCAAAAATCTGAGTATTACGATTTAAAATTTTCCAAGTATGGTGATTTTTCCATTACCTAGTTTTCATTAATGCCCTATTGTAATTTTACTTAATAGGATTAAGGTGGATACTATGTTACTACGGCAATGTGCACTTTATATTAGAAGTGAATTTTTTCCATCATAAATCTGTTTATTACTTGGCTCCAAAAAGTGCCAAGGAGGATTTTCAAATGCACGTAATAAATACCATTACTTTGGTCACGCCAATGATCCAGTTTTTATCTCCAACAGTGTGATGGTTACCCTCTTTATCCTTCTCCTCATGGTTATGGTTGTGCTATTTAAAATTCTTCCCCTTTCCCCTAATAACCTATTATTAAGGACTGTTTGGTGTTTTACCTATTTTAACTATTTCCCATCCTAAAATGCACTTGACCCATTGTTATTAAATGTTCATTATCATTACCACTGTCAAAATGAAATTAATTATGAAACTGGGCTAATTTTCTCATGGGCGAATCAAATCAATTTTGTGCACTTGGGTATCTCCTTTCAGTCAATAGGATCAAGAGATTATTTTGGAGAATCTTGTCTCATGCCGTCGAGTCGCTTCCGACCCATAGCGACACCATGGACACAACTCGCCCAGAACGCCCCGCACTCCATCTGTTATCATTCTGGTAGTGTATCCATAGAGGTTTCTTGGTAAAAATATGGAAGTGGTTTACCATTGCTGCCTTCCGTGCAGTAAACTCGAATCTCCGCCCTCGACTCTCTCCAGTGCCGCTGCTGCCCAGCACGGGTGAGTTTTGACTTGTAGCAGATTGTCTGCCACTCACTAGCCATTTCCCAAGCTAGGAATGGAAAGGACAGGCCTCTGCTCGACTCTCCCCCGCATTATCCAAGACTGATAGAGTACTGGAAACTCTCCAGGTGCGACCTTGAGAGGGGAATTTTGGAGAATACCCCTGTGGAATGTAAGCTTGTTGTGGGCAGGGAATGTATCTAACAATTTTATTAGACTGTACTCTCCTAAACATTTACTACAGTGTTCTGCCCATAGTAATGATAATAATAATGTTGTTATTTGTTAAGCGCTTACTATGTGCAGACCACTATTCTAAGAGCTGGGGTAGATACAGGATAATCAGGTTGTCCCACATGAGGCTCAGAGTCTTAATCCCCATTTTACAGATGAGGGAACTGAGGTACAGAGAAGTGAAGTGACTTGCCCACAGTCCCAAAGATGACAAGTGGCAGAGCAGGGATTCGAACCCATGACCTCTGACTCCCAAGCCCGTGCTCTTTCCACTGAGCCACACTGCTTCTCAAAGGCCTCAATCAATACGATTGATTGATTTATTGATAGTGTCTGGAAAGTTGTGTCATTTTAAAATATGTCACATGTTTTGGGGGTTTTCTGAGGGGTTTCCTCTCACTCCAACCTGGAATGGGGCTGGAATAATAAATATCCATGATCATCTTTATGCTTATCAGTTGCATGTCATCATTCTTCTCACTTTAATAGAACCCACACATAAAATAAGGGTTTCTGAATTGATACTAGCCTCTGATAAGCTAAATTAGGTAAGGTTGCCTTAACTATGCTATTCTATGTATCCAAAAGCAGCTGCCTTGTCAAGCAGTGGCTTAGCCATTTGTGTCATTTGTTCATTGATGGAAGGAAGAATAATACCACTGAAGAAAAACCTGTTCTGCATATCTCACAATCTTGTGAATCAAAAATAAAACATAAAACTTTTAAGATTTTCAAACCCATTTTTACTGGAGGTAAACAACACAATGTTAAAATTATGCCAAAGTTACACTTTTTTAAAACCTATAAAAATCCATATCCACTCCATTGAGAAGCTCAACAGTGGATTTACCCAAACCATTTTAACCAACCATGATTGAGAACTGCTTCAACTGAGAAGCAGCTTGATCTAGTGGATAGAACACAGGCCTGGGAGTCAGAAGGACCTGGGTCCTAATCCTAGCTCTGTCACTTGTCAGCTGAGTGCCCTTGGGCAAATCACTTAAATTCTCTGTGCCTCAGTTGCCTCAACTGTAAAATGGGGATTATGAGTGTGAGCCCCATGTGGGACACAGTCTGGGTCCAACCTGATTAGCTTGTATGTACCCCAATGCTTGGTACAGTGTCTGACACACAGTAAGCTCTCAAATACTATTATTAAAAAAATTAATCATTAGTGAGCGCTTAGTGTGCAGAACACTGTACTAAACCAAATAAATATCTGAAGTGAGATTCTGAAATACTGTCAGCACATAAGCGCTGAGAAAATGCTCCTAGCAACATGCTTCGTTGTCGGGGTGTGGAGAATGAATGACTGCAGCAGGGAGAACAAAATGAAATGTAGAGAACTGTCTTAAACATTGTGGTACATCAGCAGCCTGCAGATTCTTGTGGAACAAACCCAGCAGATCTGTCTGGCATGTGGCACTCATAGTAAGCGCTTAACAAAGTGATTGTTATTATTATTAGAAGAGGATCGCTCTCCTTGGGCCGAGCCTTCAAAGAGATCAAGAAGCTTAGAAGTGAACAGTGAAAGGTGCTATAAGTGTCAAACGCACCAATCAATCGTATTTATTGAACACTTACTGGGTGCAGGGCACCGTACCGTGCTCTGATGGAGCACAATATATCCAAGCAGGTAGACACGTTCCCTGCCCAAAATGAGCTTACGGTCTAGAGAGGGAGACAGACACTAATATAAATAAATTATCTTTGCCTTGTCCCTTCTTCCTTCCCTCACCACCATCTTCATACATTCCATTTCCTGTGGCTCCTTCCCCACTTCTTTCAAACATGTGAATCTAGCTGATTTACGTCCCTCCTACCATTCCTCTCCAAATTCTTGGTCAATCAATCCATCATATTTATTGAGCATTTACTGTGTGCAGAGCACTGTACTAAGCTCTTGGGAGAGTAAAATGTAACAGAGTTGGTAGACAGGTTCCCTGCCCACAATGAGCCTATAGCCTAGAGGGGGAGGCTTAAAAGTAAATAAGTTATTCATATGTATCTAAGTGAGCAAGTTGCCTAAGCTTACTGCCTCCACTTCCTCTCATCCAACTCTCTCCTCTTCCCCCTGCAATCTAGCTTCCACCTCCTTTACTCCATAGAAACTGCCGCTTCTAACAGCACTGATGATCTCCTTTTTGCCAAATCCAAAAGCTTCTACTCCATCCAAAGCCTCCTCGACCTCTCAGCTGTCTTCCAACACTGTCGACCACCCCCTTCTCCTGGAAAGATTATCAACCGTGGCTTCCCAAATCTACCGCTCTCCTCCTCTGGAGTCTCTCATTTTTTCCTACCTTCAGGACATTTCTATTTGACACAACAAGCTTAGCAAGTCCATAATGGAACTCCTCATCTTTCCATCCAAACCCTGTCCTCCCCATAATTTTCTGTCACTGTAGATAATAATAATAATAATAATGGCATTTGTTAAGCGCTTACTATATGCAAAGCACTGTTCTAAGCGCTGGGGGGATCCAAGGGGATCAGGTTGTCTCACATAGGGCTCACAGTCTTAATCCTCATTTTACAGATGAGGTAACAGATGTACAGAGAAGTCAAGTGACTTGCCCGAAGACACAAAGCTGACAAGTGGTGGGGCTGGGATTAGAACCCATGACCTCTGACTCCCAAGCCCGGGCTCTTTCCACTGAGCCACACTGCTTCCCCATAATACCACTATCCTCCCTGTCTCACAAGCCTGCAACCTTGGCACTATCCTCAACCTGCATATTCAACCTGTAACCAAATCCTGTTGGTTCTACCTTCACAACATCACTAAAATTCCCTCTTCTCCATCCAAACTACTGGCCCACTAATCCCACCACTTATCCTAACCCGCCTTGACTATTCTATCAGCCTCCTTGCTGACCTCCCCTGCCTCCTGTGTCTCCCCACTCCATTCCATATTTACTCTGCTCCCCGATCTTTTTCTTTAAAGAAAAAGAATAATAAATTCGGTTCAAGTCTCCATACATCTCACAGGCCTCCAGTGATGCCCATCCTCCTCCATACCAAGCAGAGAATCCTTACCATTGGCTTTAAAGCATGAAGTCAGCTCTCCACATTGTTCCATACTACAACCCAGTCCTCACACTTTGTTCCTCCACTACCAAACTACTCATTGTACCTTGAACTCGTCTGTCTCTGTGCCAACGCCTAGCTCGTGTCTTCCTTCTGGCCCCCGCTTCAAGTCCGATGGACAACCACTCTCTCCATCTACCAAGCACTACTAAAATCACATTCCCTTCAAGAGGTCTTCCCCAACTAGGCCTTCCTTTCCCCTATTTGTTCTCCCTTCTGTTTCATTTATGCCCCAGGACCTGTATTCCTTAAGCACTTGTCATTCACTCCACCTCCAACCCCACAGCACTTATGTATATATCCTTATACTAGCCCATTTCCCCTATCAGTAATTGATTTTAATGTCTGCCTCCCTCTCTAGACCATAAGTCTCTTGTAGACAGGGATCGTGTCTACCAACTCTACTATATTGTACTCTGCCAAGCATCTAGTACAGTGCTTTGTACACAGTAAGCAATCAATCAATAAGATTGATTGATTGATGGAATGTTATTCAGGACATCGGTTATAATGCTAGTGAATGTTTGAAGTATTCAGTCTATAACTCAAAGCCTTATGCAGCTGAAATAAAAACCACTCCTCCCAAAATAATAATACAATGAGATATCAGTTAGATCTTGGATGGATTGATGATCCCTTCCTCTTAGCATGGGAAAGATGGTGTAATGATAACTAGAGAAGTACAATGTTTCTGAAGAATTTAACCATTTAATAGGAGTAAAATAGTTCAATCAATCAATAGTATTTATTGAGTGCTTAATGTGTGCAGAGCATTATACTAGGCGCCTGAGAGACTACACTATAACAGTTGGCAAACACATTCCCTGCCTATAAGAGCTTATTCATTCATTCAATAGTATTTATTGAGCGCTTATTATGTGCAGAGCCTTGTACTAAGCACCTGGAATGTACAAATGGGTAACAGATGGAGACATTCCCTGCCCTTTGATGGGCTTACAGTCTAAGAGAGCTTACTATCCAGAAGGGTAGAGAGACATCATTATAAATTAAGGATAGGTGGTGAATAGCAAGTGTTTAAAAGGATCCAGATTCAAGTCTATAGGCAATGTAAAAGGGAGGTGGAGTAGAGGGAAAGAGGGCTTACTCGGGGAAGGCCTCATAAAGATGCGATTTTTAACAAGTCTCTGAAGGTGTCATAAATGGAATGGGAGGAAGTTCCAGATCAGAGGGAAGGCATGGGCAAGAAGATGGTGGCAAGCCAGATGAGATCGAGATGCAGTGAATAAGCTGCCATTAGAGGAGCAAAGTGGGTAGATTGGAATGCAGTAGATCAATGATGTAAGATAGGAGGGGGAGAACTGATTGTGTGCTCTAAAACCAATGGTAAGGAAGTTCCATTTGATGCAGAAGTGAATGAGCACCATGGACTCAACGTTTGTTTTTTGGGTTGTTGTTTTTTTAGATCCAGGCAACAGAATAAAATATGGACTTCTTCCTTCTTTCTACCTACTCAATCAGCCCATCATGATGTAATCGACCTTTCACAGTATAAACCAGATGATGATGGATGGCAGATCCTACAGCGCCATTACTAGAATTTCTCAACTATTATTCTAAAATTTCAAGTCTAGTTTCTACATTAATTCTAATAAAGAAAATCACTGGATAATTAGTTTCAAGGGAAAATTGTGACAAAACAATTAGGAACCACCATGGATAATCTGACTTCATTTATTGGAATTTAGGAATAGAGGAATTTAACTTTTTTCTTCAAATCATCAAATTTAACAAGTATACATTTTCAAGCTACAAACAGATATTTAAATTGCAGTTGATATTTAGGAAAACTCAAAACTTAATGAGTAAAGAGGGTTTCCATTTTAGACTTCTACCAAAAAAAACCAAACCATCAGATATGGAAAAATGACTCAGAGCCTCATTCTCAACACTCCTACTTCCAGTCCTTTGGTGATGCCCTCCTTACCGCCTGAAACTACCTCCCCTTCAAATCCACAAAAATACAGTCTTCCCTACCTCAAAGCCATCCTGATATCCACCTACTCTCCAGGCCATATCTTCCCAACTACCTCCTCAGCACTTATGAACACAATGAGCTGCAGAACTTTCCACACTCTACTATCTAAGCTCATATTTATTACTTTGCTCTCTTTCTGTTCCCTTTCCCTCTGATCTATAAATACTTTTGGGTCTGTCTTTCCTAGTCAGATTTTATGCTCCTTGAGGGAAAACAGCATGTGTTTGCCCCCAAGTTGTATTTTACCAACCACTTAAAGTCCACTGGAAACTCAAATACAAATGATATTGATGATCAAGTCAATCTTTAACATAGAAATTTTTAACATAGAAAGTTCTGGAGTAAATACAAGATAATCAAGTCCCGCATGGGATCACAGTCTAAGCAAAAGGCAGAACGGGTATTGAATCCCCATTTTGCAGACAAAGAAACTGAGGTACAGAAAAGTTAAGTGATTTGCCCATGGACATAGAGCAGGCAAGGTGAGGAGCCACGATTAGAATCTAGATCCTCTGACTCCCAGACACGTCTCTTTCCACTGTGCCACGGTATGGGCTATCTTTACATGAATGCTATCCGGAGGAGTTCCCACTTTCCTTGGATAGTAGTCACAACCAAAGAAAAGGTATGCTAGTTGTCCAATAACATTCCTTCCCTGTGGGACAGTAGGAAACAAGTAAAATATAAAAGAGCCAGGAGGGTCAGTTATCTCTTTTCTAGTTGCCTCTTTTCAGCAGTTTTTTTTCCCAGTGAAGAATGACAGAGGAAGTAGAAAATCAACCTCCCACTCAAAAATTCTAATTACACATAATCATGCAGCTGGAATTTAAACTGGGTTTTTGTTCTACAGTAGGCTTAAGAGCATCCAATTTTATTATTTTATTCTTTTTTATTTACCGATGGTATCATCATGAAAGAGACAGGTTGAAAAGATTACATTAAATGCACCTTAAAATGTCAGTTATCGGGCATAAGTGAGAGTAAGAGTGGAGGGGACAAAAAGAAAGAGGTGAAGAGGGAGAGACAGAAGAAGAGAGAAAGAGAAAGAGAAAGAGTTGGGAAATCAGAAGAGAGAGAAGGAAAGGGGAGAAATGGGAGGGGCATATTCCAAATGGGAGAAAAGGCATTGAGTGGGAAATGGGACCAGGCAGATGTGGGGGAAGGTAATGTGTGGGAAGGGAGAGGATTTGGGTTAGGTAGAAAGCAAAATTGAAGGTAGAACTGGTCTTGAAGGGTATAATTAAAATTAAAATCTTTAATTTAAACAGAGCTAAATGGGAGATGGGGTTAGCAATCAACACAAAATTTGAGAAAGCTGATTATCACTGCTCTATAGAATGAACACATTGGCAGCAGAGAGGCTAAATAGCAGCAACATGGCCTAATGGAAGAACCTGTAAGTCGGAGGACCTGGGTTCTAATCCCTGCTCCACTACTTACCTGCTGTGTGACCACAGGCAAATCACTTTACTCTTCTGTCTCAGTTTCCTCACCTGGGAAATAGGTATTAATACCCTACAGAGAGCTCACCTCCTCCAAGAGGCCTTCATAGACTGAGCTTCCCCTTTTCCCTCTGCTCCCTCTGCTCCCCCTCCGCCCTCTGCTCCCTTCCCCTTCCCCCCTTCACCTCCCCTCAGCTAAGCCCCCTTTCCCTCTGCTCCTCCCCCTCTCCCTTCCCCTCCCCTCAGCACTGTGCTCATTTGTAGATAGTTTTATTACCCTATTTACTTTGTTAATGAGGTGTACATCCTTTTGAGAAGCAGCGTGGCTCAGTGGAAAGAGCACGGGCTTGGGAGTCAGAGGTCATGAGTTCAAATCCTGGCTCTGCCACTTGTCAGCTGTGTGACTGTGGGCAAGTCACTTCACTTCTCTGGGCCTCAGTTACCTCATCTGTAAAATGGGGATTAACTGTGAGCCTCACTTGGGACAACCTGATTACCCTGTATCTACCCCAGCACTTAGAACAGTGCTCGGCACATAGTAAGTGCTTAAATGCCAACATCTTTATTATTATTATTATTGATTCTATTTATCATGATTATGTTGTTTTTGTCTGTCTCTCCCAATTAGACTCTAAGCCCGTCACTGGGCAGGGATTGTCTCTATCTGTTGCCAAATTGTACATTCTAAGCACTTAGTACAGTGTTCTGCACATAGTAAGCGCTCAATAAATACTACTGAATGAATGATGAATATTAAATCCTTCACCCACCATCTCAGATTTTGATTGTGACTGCCATGTGGGACAGAATCTGTGTCTAACATGACTATCTTGTAATTACAGCAGTGTTTAAATACCATAAGAAAATCAAATACCACAATAATTATTATTGCAACAGATAGGGTATGAGATTGTCTGCACCCAAAGTGGAGCTAGGGCTGTGGAAAGTGAGATGAAGGGGCCTTTACAATAACAATTTCCAGGGAGAAATGAGCTTCTACCAGACTCTTTCTAAAGATGAGGGGAAGGAAGGAGTCAAAAATGATTCCAAGGTGATGAGCGTCTAATTCCTACCTGTAATTTCTCCTATGTATAATTCAATTTAATGTGTCTCCCTCACTATATTGCATAAACTTCTTGGGGACAAGGATTGTGTCTACCAACTCTGTTGCACTGCACTCTCCCAATCATTTGATAAAGTGCTCTGTGCACAGAAATGCCCAATATATACCACAGATTGATTAAAAAACTGGGAGAGTGATATCTATGATGAAAATGAGAAAGTTGAAAGGAGATTTATGTGCCAAATTTAGTTACTTCCTAAACAACCATATATACATTACACACGTGTCAGAACAAATTCTAATTTATGAACAGCTTCTATGCAATGCTTTTTAGAGACAGCAAATTTTTGCAGCTGATCACACAGATCACCTAGGACACATAAACAAACACGGAAAATACACTGAAAGGCAGCAATTTCTATTGTGAATAATTAAAACTTTATCATTCTTTGATGCTCAGGGATATAGATTAACACAACTTTTACATTATAATTTGCAGAAAAAAAAACTAATTTGCCATCCTGGTGGCACAATGTAAAGAAACTTGGGGAGTTTCTACACGATAACAAACAAAAGTGAAATTAAGCATGAACTTGCACATTAGGTCACAAGGAGCAGTATCTTAACTGGAGAACTGGATCCCTGCCACGTAGGAAACAAGTTTCTTAAGTCTTTCTGTTTTCAAGATACTAGTTTCATATATAAGCCCAACCTCAGAAAAATGACCATATTTTGATGCTACAATAAACTTTCAACTCAAACTTGAGAAGCCTAGTGAATGGAGCCAGTGCTGGGAGTCAGAAGGGCCAAGGTTCTAAACCCAGCTCTGCCACCCATCCGCTGTGTGACTTTGGGCAAGTCACTTTACTTCTCTGTGCCTCAGTTACCACATCTGTAAAATGGGGATTAAGACTGTGAACACCATGTGGGACAGGGACTGTGTCTACCCTGCTCAGCTTGAATCTTCCCCAGGACTTAGCACTGGCATATAGTAAGGGCTTAACAAATACCATTATTATTATGCTAGGCCGGATGACCTATAGACTGATCCCATGTTACACTGGCAGCACCCACAGGACTCCTTTCTTTCTCCGAGTCAGGATCAATGGGTACTGATGCGAGGCTGAGATCTTACAGCTGTCCTTCACTTCAAGATGATGCTAATAGGAATAATGATTATGATGGCATTTGTTAAGTGCTTATTACGTGCCAGGCACTGTACTAAGCCCTGAGGTGGATCTGAGCAAATCAAGATGCTGATAGTGAGCTTCCATTCAAGAGTGTGAGTGTCCTTGAAGGTGAATCTCCTGGAGCCTACTGCCCAAGAAAATATAGACAGGCATCTTTTCTGGTTCTTTTCTATTCAAGGGGGCATTTTCAGACCCTAATTGCTAAGAGGTTAAAGTATGTCCTACCATCAGCGGGCCATGTGCTTGACTTGTTTTCGCAGTAGTAGTAAACTGTAAACTCCCCTCCAGTAGACTGTAAACTCCCGCGGGACAGAGAACAAGCCTACCAACTCTGTTACCTGTACTGTCCCAAAAGCTTAGTAAAGTGTTCTGCACGCAGTGAGCAATCAGTAAATACCAATGATGGTCTGATTGTAAGCTCATCCTCTGTAAGCACATTATGGGCAGGGAACATGTCTCCTAATTCTGTTGTATTATATTCTCTTAAGGGCTTAGAAAAGTGCCCTGCGTACAATAAGTGCTCAATAAACACCACTGATCGATTGATTGGTAACCTGTGTATAGTCATCCACACTTTCTGACCCTGCTCCCAGGCACATGGTAAGGAGAATTGGTGCAGGTCACCTCCAGGAAGGCTTCCCTGACTGAGTCTTCCTCTCCTTTTCTCCCATTCCCTTCTACGCTGCTCATACTTGCTCCTTCATTCATCCTCCCTCCCTTCCCTACAGCACGTATGTATATATCTGTATATATCTGTAATTTATATATTTATTTATATTAATGTCTGTCTCCCCATCTAGACTGTGAGCTCGCTGTGGACAGGGAATGTATCTGATGTTATACTGTATTCTCCCAAGCTCTTAGTACAGTGCTTTGCACAGTAAGCGCTCCGTGGCTCAGTGGCAAGAGCCCGGGCTTGTGAGTCGGAGATCATGGGTTCGAATTCTGGCTCTGCCACCTGTCAGCTGTGCGACTGTGGGCAAGTCACTTCACTTCTCTGTGCCTCAGTTACCTTATCTGTCAAATGGGGATGAAGACTGTGAGCCTCACGTGGGACAACCTGATGACCCTGTATCTACCCCAGCGCTTAGAACAGTTCTCTGCACATAGTAAGCGCTTAACGAATACCAACATTAATTACTAATAATAATGAGGTCACAAAACAGAGAATCACTGAGGCCTCAACAGCAGCAGATACCACTGGGCCACTGCTGAACACAATACTTGGACTGACTTAGGAAAGGTTGGGAGGGTCTTATTCAGTTTATTGTGAGGGCTAATAAAAACCCCACAAAGCACAATAACACCATCAAAAAAACTACACACTTGTCCTTTGTACAATTAGACTGACCCTAGGCAGAAAATGGAAAGAGCGTCGGAGCACGTCCCATGCAGGGAAAGTTGGTCTTTTCAGGACAGTGTAACCTCATCAGATTTCAACCTCAGGATGGACTGGACGGCCTGATGCCAGTAATCATGTGTCTAGGGGAAATCCTTCTCATCAGTTTCCGCTTCAGTGAGGGGAATGCCTCTCCTTTCCCAATGAGTATGAGGAGATCCTGTCTCCCTGGGCCATCTATCATTCATTCATTCGATCGTATCTACTGAGCACTTACTGTGTGCAAAGCACTATTCAAAGCACTTGAACATTGAGCAGGTGACGCCCAACATTCTCGGCAATGAATTTTCACTGTCACACAATGCTCTGGTCAGAGGAGACACAATATAATAATAATAATTGTGATATTTGTAAAGTGCTTACTATATGCCAGGCACTGAACTAAGCGCTAGGGTAGATCGGGTTAGACACAGTCCCTATCCCATATATAGGGCTCACAGTCTCAATTCCTATTTTACAGATGAGGGAATTGAGGCCCAGAGAAGGGAAGTGACTTGCTCAAGATCACACAGCAGACAAGTGGCAGAGCCAGGATTAGGACACATGACCTTCAGACTCCCAGGCCCATCTCTATCCACTAGGCCATGCTACTTCTCCATATGGAAGGTAATACATAGGTAATGAAGGAGCAGGGTAGGAAAAAGTAAAAAAAAAAAAAACCTGACATTCTGGACTATCCCAGTCAGGAAATCAGGAGAGGGAGAAAAGGAGAACCCTGATTCCCCAAAATCTCTCTTTTTGGGGTCAGACCAATGAAAGGAAACCGTGAGACTCTCGGTGATTTGAGAAAAGATTGGCAACTAGTGAGTCACTGGGTTCAACTTTCAGGGGAGTGCTCAGACACTCCCCCATTTCATCTTGTCACAACTAAAAGTAGATTGGAACATTTATTTCTACTTCCTGCCTGTTCTGGCCTTGTAGTAAACTTTACAAACTCCTCCTCATCAACTGAGCTATCTTCAAATACACCATCAGCCCACCTCTTCCTTCATGCTCTGGATTTTCAGTTTCCTAGGCAGAGGCTATCTAATGGCTTCCTAGGAATGACTGCATAAACCCTTCATAATGGATCACTTTCTTCAAAAATGTCATATTTATAATGACACTGTATGACTCCACCCACTCCCTTGGAGAACTCAATGGCTCCCACAGCTTCAACTACCATCTCTATGCGTGTGATTTCCATATCTACATCTCCAGCTCTGCTCTTTCTCCTTCTCGGCAGTCTCAGATTTCCTCCTACCTTCAAGACATCTCTACTTGGATGTCCTACCGACACCACAAACTTAACAAAGACAGACAAAACTTAAAGTTTTGGACAGAACTCCTCATTGTCTCACCCAAACCCTTCCCTCTCCCTGATATTCCCTTCACTGTAGACAGCACCACCAGGCTCACATGCCCATAAGTTCAGCACTATCCTCGACTCATCTCTGGCATTCAACCCACATACTCAACTGGCCACCAAATCGGCTCAACCTTCACAACATCACTAAAATCCACCCTTTCCTCTCCATCCCAATTGCTACCATGTTAATCCAGACACTATCCTATCTCACTTTGATTACCACATCAGCCTCTTTGCTGATCTCCCCGCCTCCCGTCTCTCCCCACTTTAGTCCATACATCACTCTGCTGCCTGGATCATTTTTCTACAAAACGTTTCAGTCCATGATTGCCCACTCCTCAAGAACCTCCGGTGGTTGTCCATCCACTTCTGCATCCAACAGAAACTCCTTAGCCTATGGTTGCCCCGCCTACCTTACCTCTCTGATTTCCCACTGTGCCCAGTCCACACACTTTGCTCCAATGCCAACCTAATCACTGTATCTCAGTCTCAACTATCTCACCACAAATCCCTCGCCACGTCTTGCCTCTGGCCTCAAACTCCCTCCTCCTTCATATCTGCCAGACAATCACTCTCGCCACCTTCAAAACCTCTTTCAGGAGACCTTCCCCGACTAAAGGATCCATTTCCCCCACTCCCTCCTTCTGTGTCACCCTTGCAACTGAATTTCTACCCTTCATTCACCACACCCACAGCACTTACATAACCATAAATTCTTTTTATATTAATGTCTGTCTCCCCCTCTAGACTATAAGTTTATTGTGGGCAGGGAGCATATCAACCAACACTGTTGTAGTGTACTATCCCAAGTGATTTGTACAGTGCCCCGTACACAGTTAAGTCCTCAAGAAGTACAAATGATTGAATGATGCTCTGACTGACTAACTTAACTATCTGTTGCATCGTCACGGATGCACCATTAGCAGGAAAGTTCAGTGTAAAAAAAATGCTACTTGAAACAAGCCCTCCCACAGGAAAGTTAAACAGATAAGCCTAACAAATAGAAAGACTGCTACTGAACTGTCCCACGGAAAGTAATCGTGTTATAGGGCTTTCTAAATCAAATATTAGTGATACTGACTTTTTTAAAATACCTCACCTCACCTTGACATTTTTGTGAGTTCAACTTGGGACGGAGTCACTGCAAAATGCCCTTGGATGAAAGAATCCCTAATAAAATACAAAAAGGCCTACAGTTGAACATACTTGTTGCATTAGAGAAGCAGTGGCTTTGTGGCTAGAGCACAGGTCTGGGAGTCAGAAGGACCTGGGCTCTAATCCCGCTCCGCCACGTGTCTGCTGTGTGACCTTGGGCAAATCACTTAACTCCTCTGGGCCTCAGTTACCTCATCTGTAAAATGGGGATTAAGAGTGTGAACCCCATGTGGGGCAGGGACTGTGTCCAACAAGGGAAAGAGGTGGTCGTGTCATCATGGCACCAAGGATGGAATGGGCTGCATCTACAGCTGCGCTTCTGGCCCAAAATCCTAGGAGAGGAAAAACAAATGGCATCACCTCCGTGAAGCCAGGTCCACGAAGATAATAGCTCCCTTTACTCCATGGACTCAGCACCTAAAAAAAACTAAACCTAAACTGGAAACCAATGCTCTACTCTAGAGAGTCTACAAACATAACCCAGGAAACGACCTAGATTATGGAGATAGCTTAAGAAATCTAATTTATTTGGCAAGGTCTGTCACGTATGAATTCTTGCTCCTGGAGAAGTTCAGTATGTTCTGTGCAGGCGAAGATGGTTAGGATTAATCAGTCAGTGGTATTTACTGAGCTCTTACTGTGCGCAGAACACTGTACTAAGCGCTTGGGAGAGTACAATGCGATCAAGTTGGGAGGTAAAAATGATTATAAGTCTATTTAGTTTTATTAATGATGTGTATATATCTATAATTCTATTTATTTATAATGATGCTACTGATGCCTGTTTTCTTGTTTTGATGTCTGTCTCACCCCTTCTAGACTGTGAGCCTGTTGAGGGCAGGGAATGTCTCTATTTGTTGCTAAACTGTACTTCCCAAGCGCTTAGTACAGTGCTCTGCACACAGTAAGAGCTCAGGAAATATGAATGAAGAATGAAACTCAATTCCTGCCCTCATGGAGCTTACAGTCTAGTGGGGCGTATAGCCTAGGAAGCTAGGATGGAAGGGTTTAAGGAGGCAAAGAGTATTAGGATCACTGTAGAGCAATCTTATCTATTTGATAAGGAAGAAACTGCCTGATGCTCCCCCAGACAAATGGACCTTGTGTCCAAGAGGTTCTGTTCACTTTTCACAGAGGATTCATTCAATCATATTTACTGAGCGCTTACTGTGTGCAGAATAATGTACTAAGTGCTTAGGAAGTACAGTTCAGCAACAGAGACAATCTTTGCCCACAACAGACTCACAGTCTATAAGGGGGGAGACCGACATCAAAACAAGTAAACAGGCGTCAGTAGCATCATTATACACAGAATTATACATATATACACATCATTAATAAATAAATCGAATTATTAGTATAAATACGTACATATATACACAGGTGCTGTGAGCTGGGGAGGGGGTAGAGCAAAGGGAGTGAGTCGGGGGGAGGGGAGGGGGAGCAGAAGAAAAAGGGGGCTTAGTCTGGGAAAGCCTCCTGGAGGAAGTGAGCTTTCCGTAGGGCTTTGAAGGGGGGAAGTGTGCTTGTTTGGCAGATTTGAGGAGGCAGAAGGTTTTTAAAAATATTTCTTCTTTCAAGAAATATTTCTTTCTTGTTTGGCAGATTTGAGGAGAGAGGGCATTCCAGGCCAGAGGAAGGATGTGGGCCAGGGGTCGACGGTGGTACAGGAGAGAATGAAGCCCAGTGAGAAGGTAAGCACCAGAATCCTACCACCTTCCATCTTATTTCCAAGGAATTATCTCACTAGTCCTGAGAGGACTCTCTGAAGACACATCTCATCCAAGAGGCCTTCCCAGACCAAGCCCTACTTTTCCTCATCTCCCACTCCCTTTTGCGTCACCCTGACTTGCTCCGTTTATTCAGCCCCGCTCCCTGCCTCACAGCACTTATGTATCTATCTGTAATTTTTTTATTTGTATTGATATCCGTCTCCCCCTCTAGACTGTGAGCTTGTTGTGGGCAAAGAATGTCTCTGTTTATTCTTGTATTGTATTTTCCCAAGCACTTAGTACAGTGCCCTGCACACAGTAAGCACTTACTGAATACGACTGAGGCAAGCAGCTAGTAGAAATTAAACACCAAAAGTAGAAAGATGTGAAGGGGGCCGGAGGAAAGTAAAGCCTAAACATGGATTAATGTGGAGACATAATCCTGGACTGAATGAACCACTGGTCAAATGCAGAAATGCTTTTATGTTCTTATTAGATTGTAAACTCTTTGAAGGCAGAGATCAAATCATCCTCGTCCACTGAAGGCTTCTTAATGCCTAGCACAATGTTCATTCAATATTCATTCAATAGTATTTATTGAGCGCTTACTATGTGCAGAGCACTGTACTAAGCGATTGGAATGAACAAGTTCTGCCCATAAGAACAATGTTCTGCCCATAACGGGTATTCAGTAAATTGTGGTATTTGTTAAGCACTTACTTTGTACCTGGCACTGTACTAAATGCTAGGGTGGATACAAGCAAATCGGGTTGGTCACAGTTGGTCACAGTCCCTGTCTCACATGGGGCTCCCGGTCTTAATCCCCATTTTACAGATATTGTTGGTAAGAAAGGCCAAACATGGAACGAGAAAAGATTATAAAAGAAAGAAAAAAATTGTTTTCATACCTGTCACACTGCTGCATTATGGAAATTTCTTTGATGATTTCCTGAAGATCTGATTCAACCGGGACTTGCTTAATTGCCACAACTTGACCAGATTCCTTATGTATTGCTTTGAACACACTGCCATAAGACCTAAGAGGGAAAAGCAGAAGTTTTTTTTTAATATTTCTTCTTCCAAGCAGCATCATCTATTCAGCAGATGAGACTGGTTTTTAAAAAAGATTATTGGCAACTATATTAATAAGCAAAACAATAGATAAAAATTAAACAATATTTCCAATCACATAGATTTTGTTGGTATTGCTTTAATTTGTGTCTTTAATTCAAGTTGAAACCATAAGTTTATGGTGAAGTTACCCCATATGTTTAATTTGAAGTATGACCAGGACCTAAAATTGAAATTCTAAAGTCTAACAAAAATATATTGCTATTATGAAATCACACAAAAAAAATCAAAAGATTAAGTATAGATTTAATCTCTAAGCAAAAACACACACATATTACATGGTGGCTTACTTAGAGAAACTCTTAATATTAAAAGTTAAAATTTTACAAACATTGTAACAAGCAACAGCAGGGCCTAATAAAAAGGCAGGAGCCTGGGAACGAGGCCTGGGTTCTAATTCCGGTTTTGCCATTAGCCTACTGAGTAACTTTGGGCAAGTCGCTTAACTTCCTGGCCCTTGGTTGCCTCTTCTATAAAAATGGAGATCAAATACCTGTTCTCTTTTCCACTTAGACTGTGAGCTCCATGTGGGCCAGAAACTAGGTCCTCCTGATTATCTTGTATCTACACCAGTGCTGAGGATCAATCAATTGTACCCTGCTTGGCATACAGTAAGCCCTTAAACATTATTATTATTATTATTGACAGCATAAATCCAAAGAAAGAATAATCTTTTTCAGCTGCCCCAAGGGAGAGTAAATTCATTTTAAAAATCAGATAACTGAATTAATAAATTCTTTTTTTAGGATTCTGTTTTGCCTAGACTGTGTCAACTCATTATGGGCAGGGAATGTCTCTGTTTATTATGTTGTACTCTCCCAAGTGCTTAGTACAGTGCTTTGCACACAGTAAGTGCTCAATAAATGTGACTGAATGAATACATTATCTCTAGAAATCATGTTTTCCAAAACTCTTACGACCATCAGTACAACAGCTTGCATCAAATTCAGAATTCCCGATTAAAATAAATCACTCTCTTCATAAAAACATGGGGTTAAAGGAACCTTATAAGGCTACTTAATTCAGCTTTCAGTAATGATTACTATTAAAGCATCACAGTGGGATGAATATCTATAAGGTCTGAAAGATTTTAAGAGAACATTCCCTTTGGATTCTCTTGCTGATCCAATCCAGTATTTTAAAAAAACCTCACTCTCAAGAAATCAAGCGAGTGACAGACTGGCAGAGGTCAGGAGAACTTTCTCAAACTTAATTCAGGATATCCTCTGGAATCCTAGAATTAAATTGCTATATAGGCTGCAAGCTCCTTATAGTCAGGGAACTTAATAATAATTATTATTATTGCATTTGTTAAGCGCTTATTTTGTGCCAGGCACTGTACGAAGCGCTGGGGTGGATACAAGCAAATCGGAATCGACACAGTCCCTGTCCCACATGGGGCTCACATTCTCAACCCCCATTTTACAGAGGAGGTCACTGAGGCACAAGCAAGTATAGCAACTTGCCCGAGGTCACACAGCAGCCAAGTGGAGGAGCAAGGATTAGAACCCATGACCTTCTGACTCCCAGGCCCATGCTCTATCCATTACACCATGCCGCTTCTCAAGCCTACCAACTCTATTATATTGGATTCTCCCAAGCACTTAGTACAGTTCTCTTGCACACAATATACACTCAATAAATATGATCAATTTATAATCTATTAAACAATCCATTAAAAGGAAAATTATTCCATTATATTGAAAACTCCTCAAGGGCAAAGAACCATAGCATCTACTCTTATTATGTGCTCCCAAACTCCTAGCTCAGGACTTAATAATAATAATGTTGGTATTTGTTAAGCGCTTACTATGTGCCAAGCACTGTTCTAAGCGCTGGGGTAGACATAGGGGAATCAGGTTGTCCCACGTTGGGCTCACAGTCTTGATCCCCATTTTACAGATGAGGGAACTGAGGCACAGAGAAGTTAAGTGACTTGCCCACAGTCACACAGCCGACAAGTGGCAGAGCTGGGATTCGAACTCATGAGCCCTGACTCCAAAGCCCATGCTCTTTCCACTGAGCCACGCTGCTTCTCTTGGTACAGAGCAGACAGTAAAAAAAAAAAATATGACAATAATTAGACCTGGTATTCCAGTCAGGGTCAGATCAGAGCTTGTGAAAATAACCTGGTGTTGATACATGCTCTCACCTAAGGGATAGCAGACACATACTTAAAAAGAGATGGTTCTCCAAAGGTAATAGAGTATGATTTAATAATGGCATTTGTGAGCGCTTACTATGTGCAGAGCACTGCTCTAAGCGCTGGGGTAGACACAGGGGAATCAGGTTGTCCCACGTGAGGCTCACAGTCTTAATCCCCATTTTACAGATGAGGGAACTGAGGCACAGAGAAGTTAAGTGATTTGCCCACAGTCACACAGCTGACAAGTGGCAGAGCTGGGATTCAAACTCATGACCTCTGACATGACCTCTGACTCCAAAGCCCGTGCTCTTTCCACTGAGCCTTCTCAACTGAAAAGCTTTTCTTCCCCATTTCCCTGGTTCCAAATTTTAATCTTACTTTTCTTAAAAGTAATAATAATAATAAAAATGATGGCATTTGTTAAGCACTTACTATGTGGTAAGCACTGGTCTAAGCGCTGGTGTAGATACAAGGTAATCAGGTGTCCCACGTGGGGCTCAAAGACTTCATCCCCATTTTACAGATAAGGTACCTGAGGCACAGAGAAGCTAAGTGACTTGCCCAAAGTCATAGAACTGATAAGTAGCAGAGTCGGGATTAGAACCCACGACCTCTGACTCCAAGCCCATGCTCTTTCCACTAAGAAAGAGCTGCTTCTAAGTAAAAAATAAGTAAAATAAAGTAATAAAATAAAAAATAAAGTAAATCATCCAGCTTTTCAAATAGTTGGGACATATGAGTGGCTCAAATGACAACAAATTTGGATTACAAATTGGCAATTGCAATCTGGTCCTATCATTTACTTTGTCCACCCTATTATTTTGAGTCCCAAAATATAGCGAAAACTACTCTTCTAGTTTTTCATGCTTCATAATTAATAGTTGTAGATGACAGATGCCATGCAGTGATAATCAACAATGCTGTATAGCATTTTATAAGAGCTCCTGTGGGCAGGGAATGTATGCCTATAGACCCTGTTGTATTATAATCTCTCAAACGCTTAGTATAGTGCTGTGCACACAGTAAATGCTCACTAAATACCACTGATTGATTTCTTCCAACACCCTTAACAATATATTTTGATAAGCTCTGAAACACTCACCCTCCATTCCTTTCCAATTTGTAACCACATATAGCTATTAAAATCTTATTTCTGTTGCTGAAGTTCACTATCTACTTCAAAAATGAACCTGTCAACTCTTGATTATGCAAGATAATCACTGAAAATCATATATGATCCTCAAACTTCATTTCAATTTCCTCTCCCACTATTTTAACGGAGAATTTGTATTTCACCACCTAACAGCTACATATGGTTGCAAATTGGAAACGAATGAAGGGTGATTGTTCCAAATCTTGGCAAAATATACTTAATAATGATGATGATCATCATAATGGCATTTCTTAAGTGCTTACTATGTTTTAAGCTTAATACTTGAGCCAAGCACTGTATTAAGACTTGGGGTTGACACAAGAGAATCAAATCCGAGTCCCTGACCCACAAGAGGGAGGGAGAACAGATATCTAATCCCCATTATAAAAATGAGGATACTGAGGCATGGAGAAGTTAAGTGATTTGCCCTGGGTCACCTAGCAGGCAAGTGGCGAAACCGAGATAGCCTGACTCTCAGGCCTGTGATCTTTCCTCTACGCCATGCTGCTTCCTCTGCCCATTCCTATCCAATCACTGGTGTAGGGCACTACAAAGCAAAAACATATCTTAAAGTAAGGAGAAGGTAAAGAAAGGGGACTGGATAATCAATTCATGAGTAATGCAGTTGACTGCATAATTTTCCTATCATTTAAATAAACAGAATGAAAACAATGCAGAAGAAACTAAAAAAATTCCTCCTTTGGTAGCTAACTGCATGTGCTATTTAGTGGATAACTCTTCAATTCAAACATATATGCAATAGCATAAACATGATTAATGGACTATTTTTTATAAAAAATACTGTCCAGTCTTTTCTTGAATACTCTATGTACTTACCCTTCACCAAGCTTCTCTAAGACATCAAAGACTTCTTCAGGCTGCTTAGTTAAGCTGTCTTCGCTGAGCTTTTTCAGTTTGCTGAAAAAAAAAATAGTATAGTTAAAAACAATATTTTGATTACCACGTCAAACGCCAAGGATAAGGAAAATAGCTAATCTTTTTTTAAAATGCTATGCATGAACCATAACAAAAAACTTGGAAATCGAGCTGTATAACCCTTTATGATCATTCAGATATATGTGTAATCTGTGTTCCTGCTGCCAACGGGCCCGAAGCAAAAGGGCTTTTATCACATAAGGTTTTAAGGTGAGGGTTTCTCCATCACTGTCTTCCACACAGGGCACGTGAGCAAGCAAGGGGGATTTCAATTCCATCCCACCAAACCCCAGCTCAGGAGCAGAGGGGCCAGGGGTTGAAATCCCCTTCCCACTAAGGCACAAGGCCTGTTCTTTTCCCAGATCCCAATCCCCAATCTTTTCTGGTGCCAATCCCTTCCCAACTCATCCTGTCAGACATCTACTTGCCTGCGACAGGGGTCAGGAAATAGAACTCAGTTCAGGGGCGAGGGAAAGCTACTTGTAATCTATTTTGACTTTAGATAGGCAACAATGCCAGGGAGGGAAGAGGTCTGCCAGGGCCAAGTGTCAGAGGAAGGAAGCATCCTCAGAGCTTCAGAGCCATTTTCTTGCTGGAAAAGGCAGGGATCAAGGAAATGGGGCACCTCCCTTAATCCTCGGTATATCCAGAGAGGTCCAGGAACAAGAAGCATGAGCCAGAAGAGATTAGAGTCATAGGGAGGATATTCATTCAGTCAGTCGTACTTATTGAGCACTTACTTGTGTAGAGAACTGTATTAAGCACTTGGGAGAGTACAATTTTGCGAGTATTGGAGTACATGAGAGTGTATCCATTCCCCTTCCCCACCTTCCTTTCCTGGCGACTTGATGCAACCGGACCAATTTGCAATCTCTTCCTGGGGGCCTGTGGGGATTCAAAGGTCCAGGACCCCAAACACTTCCCAGATCCCTACAGCAACCGTACTCAGGTCCTTCCCCCAATTTCTGGCTAAATAATTATTATTGTAATAATAATAATTGTGGTTGGTATTAAGCACTGTATTAAGCACTGGGTAAATAAAAGTTAATCAAGTCATGCACAGTCCCTAATAATAATAATTGTGGTGTTTGTTACTATGTTTATTAATTGATTCAGTCATATTTATTGAGCACTTACCGTGTGCAGAGTACTAAGTGATTGAGAAAGTACACTACAATAAACAGTGACATTCCCTGCCCACAACAAGCTTACAGTCTAGAGTGAGGGAGACAGTCATCAATACAAATAAATAAAATGACAGACATGTACATGAGTGCTGTGGGGCTGGGAGGGGGAAAGAACAAAGGGAGCAAGTCAGAGTGACGCAGAAGACTGTGGGAGATGAGGAAAAGTGGGGCTTAGTCTGGGAAGGCCTCTTGGAGGAGGTGTGCCTTCGGTAACTCTTTGAAGGGGGAGGGAGAGTAACTGTTTTTCGGATTTGAAGAGGGAGGGCATACCAAGCCAGAGGCAGGACGTGAGCTGTGTCATGCACTGTTCTAAGCACCGGGAAAGATGGAAGATAATCAGGTCAAACAGCCTCTGTCTTACACAAGGTTTAGTACAATATTCTGTACACAGAAGAGCCCAGGTCCTCTGACTCCCAGGTTCATGTTCCTTCATTCATTCATTCAATCGTATTTACTGAGCGCTTTACTGTGTGCAGAGCACTGTACTGAGTTCTTAGAAAGTACAATTCAGCAACAGATAGAGACAATCACTACCCAACAAACGGGCTCACAGTCTAGAAGGGGGGAGACAGATAACACAAAAGAGACTATGCCCACTGTCTAAATACAAAGGAATGCAGGTATTTTATGCCCATTTTACAGATGTGATGCAGGTATTTTATTCCCATTTTACAGATGTGGAAACGGAGGTACAAAGAGGTTAAGTATCTTGCCCAAGAAAGACAAGTGGCAGGGCTGGGGTAAGAACCCAGGTATCCTGCCTTGCAGACCCCCGTGTGGATAGAGCACAGGCTTGGGAGTCAGAAGGACTCAGATTCTAATTCCAACTCTGGAACCTGTCTGCTGTGTGACCTTGAGCAAGTCACTTCACTTCCCTGTGCCTCCGTTACCTCATCTGTAAAATGGGGATTAAGACTGTGAGTCCTATCTGGGACAGAAACTGTGACCAACTCAATTACCTTGTATCCAGCTCAGTGCTTAGTACAGTGCCTGGCACACAGTAAGAACTTAAATTCCATTTTAAAAAAGTACCCAGAGTCTGAAGAAAATGTTTCCCGCTCTCAATCTGCCAGCCCTACCTTCCTCAGATCCAGGGCCTGGGAGAGCAAATAGGTTCAGATGTAGGCACATCTCCTCCAAGAGGCCTTCCCAAATAAGCCCCACTTGTCCTCACCTCCCACTCCCTTCTACATCACCCTGACTCGCTCGCTTTGCTCTTCCCCACCTTCCCACCCCACAGCACTTGAGAATATATCTGTAATTTTAATTATTCATATTGATGTCTGACGGAGGAGACTTGGGTTTATTATTGTGCAGAAGGAGGCAGTGGCAAACCGCTTCTGTATTTTTACCAAGAAAATTCTCTGGATCCACTACCAGAACGATGGCAGATGGAGGTGGGGCGTTCCGGGAGAGATGTGTCCATGGTGTCACTATGGGTCGGACACAACTTGACAGCACAAGACAATACTGATGTTTAGTTACTTATATTGATGTCTCTCTCCCCCCCATCTAGACTGTGAGCTCATTGTGGGCACGGATTGTCTCTCTTTACTTCTGTATTGTACTTTCCCAAGAGCTTAGTATAGTGCTCTGCACACATTAAGTGCTCAATAAATACGACAATGAATGAATGATTGGAATGGAAACTAGATTCCCTTCCCTCTGGGCTTTTCCATCCACTTGTAGCATCCTTTACCACGGCAGGACCCAACTGACTCAGACAAGTTCATAATGCGGCATGAACCCTAACACTATAATCAATTTCTTTGCCCAGCTTCTTGAGCCTATAATAATAATAATGTTGGTATTTAAGTGCTTACTATATGCCAAGCACTGTTCTAAGCGCTGGAGTAGATACAGGGTAATCAGGTTGTCCCACTTGGGGCTCATACTTTTAATCCCCGTTTTACAGATGCGGTAACTGGGGCAAAGAGAAGTAAAGTGACGCGCCCAAAATCACACAGCAGACAAGTGGCGGAGGTGGGATTAGAAATGTTTTGGGGGTTCAACCAAGGCTCATCAGTTCTTTAAAAGTGGAGAGTTGATCATCATTTCTATTGCACCCCGTTGGGTACTGTCCGACCCCAAACCCTGAGTGGACAGAGAATGGGAGCTCAGTCAAATCGGACCCTAAAGGTTTCCCTCAACCCCAGCAGTGCTGCAGAACCTTGAGGTGTGACTATTTCAAGCAGCAGCAGGGGGTAAAAATAGGGACGAGAGGGCCGTCAACTACACCATCACGGTCACTATACCCTACCCCTGTTTCTGGTGTAGCCACTGCCCGGGCCTGCCCAGCAGTGCCAGGACTGGAGAAGAGGCAACCCCTGCCCTCCCCTGCAAATCCAGTTCCCTCTTCTGATTCCCAGCTGGGGAAATGGTACGGTCCACCAGTGCCAAGGCTAGAACATTCCTTTCTCCAAGCCTGGTGATGTAGAAGCAAGGAAAGGCAGGGACCAGACTGGCACAGGGAACTGCAGGGAATAATAATCATCATAGCTTTGTTAAGTACTTAGTATGTGCCAGGCACTGTATTAAGTGCTGGGGGTGGATACATGCAAATCGGGTTGGACACAGTCCCAGTCCCACCTGGGGCTCATGCAAAGAGCCCGGGCTTGGGAGTCAGCAGATCCGGGATTTGAACCCATGACTTCTATTTGTTAGCTGTTCGACTGTGGGCAAGTCACTTCACTTCTCTATACCTCAGTGTCCTCATCTGGAAAATGGGAATGAAGACTGTGAGCCCCATGTGGGACAACCTGATTACCCTGTATCTACCCCAGCACTTAGAACAGTGCTCTGCATTTACTAAGTGCTTAACAAATACCAACATTATTATTATTATTATGAATCCCCATTTTCCAGATGAGGGAACTGAGGCTCAGAGAAGTGAAGTGACTTTCCCAAGGTCACACAGCAGGCAAGTAGCAGAGCTGGGATTAGAACCCAGGTCCTTCTGACTCCCAGGCCCGTGCTGTAGCCACTACACCATGCTGCTTCCCTTAGAAGAAATGAATGGCTTCTGTCCTGGAGCATATAACGACTCCTTAACATTGGTTTTAAAGCACTCAATCACCTTGTCCACTCCAGCCTCATCTCACTGTTCTCCTACTAATAATAATATTCATTCATTCAATAGTATTTATTGAGCATTTACTATGGGCAGAGCACTGTACTAGGCGCTTAATGGTATTTGTTAAGCACTTACTACAACCCAACCCACACCTTTAGCTCCTCTAATGCCAACCTACTGGCTGTACCTCCATCTCAACGCCGACCTCTCACCCGCATGCTGCCTCTGGCCTGGAACGAGCCCCACCCCCTTTATATTCGACAGACGATTGCTCTTCCCACCTTCATTCATTCATTCATTCAATAGTATTTATTGAGCGCTTACTATATGCAGAGCACTGTACTAAGCGCTTGGAATGTACAATTCAGCAACAGATTCACAACCTTATGAAAAGCACATCTCCGCCAAGAGACCTTCCCTGACTAAACTCTGATTTCCTCTTCTTCCCCTCCCTTCTGTATCATCCTTGCATATGGATTTGAACCGTTCACTCACCCCTCCCTCAGCCCCACAGCAGTTATGTACATATCTGTAACTTTTTTTTATATTAAGGTCTGTCTCCCCCTCTAAACTGTAAGCTCGCTGCGGGCAGGAACGTGTCTACCAATGCTATTATATTGTACTCTACTAAGGCTTAGTACACTGCCGTGCACACACTAAGTGCTCAATAAATACTGCGGACAGGAACTGCCATCCCTCCCCTCCTCTTCCCTATCCCTTCCAGCCCCTGCCACTCCTCACTCTAGGCTTCAAGGCTCTCCATCACCTTGCCCCTTCCTACCTCTCCTCCCTTCTCTCTTTCTACCACCCACCCCGCACGCTCCGCTCCTCTGCCGCCCACCTCCTCACCGTCCCTCGGTCTCGCCCATCCCGCCGTCGACCCCCAGGCCACGTCCTCCCACGGTCCCGGAACGCCCTCCCTCCTCACCTCCGCCAAACTGATTCTCTTTCCCTCTTCAAAACTCTACTTAAAACTCACCTCCTCCAAGAGGCCTTCCCAGACCGAGCTCCTCTTCCCCCTCTACTCCCTCTGCCATCCCCCCTTTACCTCTCCGCAGCTAAACCCTCTTTTTCCCCTTTTCCCTCTGCTCCTCCACCTCTCCCTTCCCATCCCCACAGCACTGTACTCGTCCGCTCAACTGTATATATTTTCATTACCCTATTTATTTTGTTAATGAATTGTACATCGCCTCGATTCTATTTAGTTGCCATCGGTTTTTACGAGATGTTCTTCCCCTCGACTCTATTTATTGCCATCGTTCTCGTCCGTCCATCTCCCCCGATTAGACCGTAAGCCCGTCAAACGGCAGGGACCGTCTCTATCTGTTGCCGACTTGTTTATCCCAAGCGCTTAGTGCTCTGCACATAGTAAGCGCTCAATAAATACTATTGAATGAATGAATGAAAGTAAGCACTTAGCAAATACAAACCTTGCCCGTAGAGGGCTTAAAGTCTAATGTGGGAGACTAACATTACGATAAATTATAGGTAAGGGAAGCGAGGGATACAAGGATATATAAGAACAATAACTACTGTTATTATTGTGGTATGAAAGCATTTATTAGGTGCCAAGCACTGTACTGAGCATCCCGTGGCTCAGTGGAAAGAGCCTGGACTTTGGAGTCAGAGGTCATGGGTTTGAATCCCAGCTCTGCCACTTGTCAGCTGTGTGACTGTGGGCAAGTCACTTCACTTCTCTGGGCCTCAGTTACCTCATCTGTAAAATGGGGATTAACTGTGAGCCTCATGTGGGACAACCTGATTACCCTGTATCTACCCCAGCGCTTAGAACAGCGTTCTGCGCATAGTAAGCGCTTAACAAATACCAACATTATTACTGAGCGTTCACTGCTTTGCAGAGTGCTCTTGACACTGGGGTAGACATAAAATCATCAGTTTGGCCATAGAGAAGCAGCGTGGCTTAGTGGAAAGAGCCTGGGCTTGGGAGTCATAGGATGTGGGTTCTAATCCTGGATCCTCCACTTGTCTGCTGTCAGACCTTGGGCAAGTCACTTAACTTCTCTTTGCCTCAGTTACCTCATCTGTAAAATGGGGATTAAAGTGTGAGCCTCACGAGGCACAACTTGATTACCCTGTAACTACCCCAGTGCTTAGGAAGTTGGCTTACTAAGCACATAGTAAGCACTTAACAAATTCCAGAATTATTATTATAGTCTCTGTCCCTCATGAGGCTCGCTGACTAAGTACATAAGTATTGTGGATGTAAGGTTGGGATGGGTGCCTAAGTGCTTGGATCGGGGGCTTAGTATAAGGGAGAGTCAGCAGGATGGAAAACAGGGAAGGAAAATGCGAGCTTAATCTGGGAAGGAACTAAGATTTCTGTTGGCAGTGAATGTGTCTGCTTTTAACTTCTCTGTGCCTCAGTTACCTCATCTGTAAAATGGGGATTAACTGTGAGCCTCATGTGAGACACCCTGATTACCTTGTATCTACCCCAGCACTTAGAAGAGTGCTCTGGACATAGTAAGCGCTTAACAAATACCAACATTATTATTATTGTATTGTACTTTCCCAAGCGCTTAGTACAGTGCTCGGCACACAGTAAGCACTCAATAAATATGACTGAATGCATGAATGAATAATAATAATTGCGGTATTTATAAAGTGCTTACAATCTATTAGGAGAGACAGACATTAGAATAATACTATACCCGGGGGAAGCAGGAGGGTAGAAGAACATACACAAGTGTGCTGCGGGGCAAGATGAATATCAAAGTGCTTAGAGGGTACAGACCCAAGTGCACGGGTGATGCAAGAGAAAGAAAGTAGGGTGGGGAAATGAGGGGTTAGTCAGGGAAGGCTTCTTGGAGGAGACAATGATTTTAATGCAGTTTTGTAGATGGGGAGTGTGGTGATCTGTTGGCTCTGTTCGAGAAGGAAGTTCCAGGAAGGAGAAAGGATGTGCTCAAAGGGCTAATGACTAAGATACAGTAAGACAACTGGTGTTGGAAGAGCAAAGTGTGTGGGCTGGAATGTAGTTAAAGAGCAGTACACTCTAACTGCATGTGGCTGAAACACATAGAGATTATTCATTAGAGCATTTGGCTCTGCTTTCAATTCTGCCTCTGAGTTTCATTATTCTTCTGATACTGCTCAGTCATAAAGAGGGTGGCCCCTCATTATCACATGCCAATGCGGTACGACTGCTGCTGCTGAATTCACTGTTATTCTACATTTTCGTTTCGGTGGAATCTTCAAAATGTTGCTTATCCTTTCACTGCTTGATAGCTGTAATTTATTTATTTATACTAATGTCTATCTACCCCTCTAGACTATAAATTTGTTGTGGACAGGGAATGTGTCTGTTATATTATGGGTTCTAATCCCAGCTCCCCCACATGTATGCTAGGTCACTTCACTTCTCTGTACTTCATTTACCTCATCTGTACAATGGGGATTGAGACTGTGAGACAGGGACTGTGTCCAACCTAATATGCTTGTACCTGGAAAGCGCCTGGGCTTGGGAGTCAGAGGTCATGGGTTCGAATTCTGGCTCTGCCCCTTGTCAGCTGTGTGACTGTGGGCAAGTGCCTTAATTTCTCTGTGCCTCAGTTCCCTCATCTATAAAATGGGGATGAAGACTCTCAGCCTCACATGGGACAACCTGATAACCCTGTATCTGCCCCAATGCTTACAACAGTGCTCTGCACATAGTAAGTGCTTAACAAATACCAACATTATTATTACCCTAGTGCTTAGGACAGTGCTTGGCACATAGCGCTTAAATACCACAATTATTATATTAAACTCTCCTAGCACTTATTACAGTGCTCTGCACATAGTAAGCACTCAATAAATATGACTGACTGACTGACATCTATTCTCATTATATCCTTGTTCTTTCTCCTGCCCACACTCTATGCAAATAATTGAGAAGCAGCATGGCTTAGTGGAAAGAGCCCGAGCTTGGGAGTCCGAGGTCATGGGTTTTAATCCCGGATCTGCCACTTGTCAGCTGTGTGACTCTGGGCAAGTCACTTAACTTCTCTGTGCCTCAGTTACCTCATCTGTAAAAGTGGGATTAAGACCATGAGCCCCACGGGGGACAACCTGATTACCTTATATCTACCCCAGCGCTTAGACCAGTGCTTGGCACATGGTAAGCGTTTAACAAATATCATCATTAAATAATTCATGTCTGCCTGACTACCCATTAGACTGGGAGCACCTTGTAAGTAGAACTTAGTATGATGCTCTGCAATTTAGGAAGCGCTCAAAAAAACCATTGGTTGATTGATTACAATGGACTCTTGGTTCAGTGAAGAGAGCCCTGCCCTAGGAATATGAAGACTGGGAATCTTGTTCTAGTTATGCCTGCTGGGGCTATAATAATAATAATTGTGGTATTTGTTAAGCGCTTAATAAGTACCAGTCACTGTATGAAGTGCTGGGGTGGATACAAGCTAATTGGGTTGGACAAAGTCCCTGTCCCACGTGGGGATCACAGTCTCAATCCCCATTTTACAGATGAGGGAACTGGGGCCCATATAAGTGAACTGAATTGCCCAAAATCTCACAGCAAACAAGTGGCGGGGCTGGGATTAGAACCCAAGTCCTTCTGACTCCCAGGCCCGTGCTCTATCCACTATGCTACACTGATCATTTCTGATCGAAAAACCACCTAAAGCACTGCTCGAGGTAGAACAGGCCCAGCAGGAACCCTGAAAAATAACTGATGCTGCAGACATACCTCTGGTTCCAAACAATCCCAGTATGTAATATCTAGATGACTCATGGTACAAGAAAAAATACAGGCTCCCTGAACCTGTGTCATCTTCAGACATCTTTCCTTGTTTGAATTGGAAATAATAATGTTGGCATTTATTGAGCACTTACTATGTGCAGAGCACTGTTCTAAGTGCTGGGGTATACAGGGTAATCAGCTTGTCCCAAATGAGGCTCACAGTCTTAATCCCCATTTTACAGATGAGGTAACTGAGGCACAGAGAAGTTAAGTGACTTGCCCACAGTCACACAGTTGACAAGTGGCAGATCCAGGATTCGAACCCATGACCTCTGACTCCCAAGCCCGGGCTCTTTCCACTGAGCCGAAATGAGAAGGATTGGAGAAGAAATACTCAAAGATCCACACGTGACAATCTTCTCTAACTTTTCTTCCTGCCTAACTACCTTTTCCATACCCAAAGATTCTAAAAATGCTGATGTCCAACACCGAGTCTGGCAAAATACGAGCTGAAGGGAAATGAAGACTATTCAATAATTTCTAACCAGAAGTTAAGAAATGTACTCTAAAAGAACTACTTGGCAGGGGCAGGACCACTCTCAAAAACTTCCTCTCTCCAGTTATTAATGGTACTTGTGAAAGGCTTACTATGTGCCAAGCACTGTTCCAAGCACTAAGGGAGATACAAGGTAATCAGATTGGACATGGTCCCTGTCCCACATGGGGCTCCCACTCTTAATTGCCATTTTACAGAGGAGGTAACTGAGGCCCAGAGAAGTGAAGTGACTTGCCCACAGTCACACAGCTGACAAGTGGCAGAGCTGGGATTAGAACCCAGGTCCTTCTAACTCTTGGGCCTGTGCTCTATCCACTAAGCCACGCTGCTTCTCAGTTCTTTGCCTCAGTATTTGTTCTTCACATACACTGAACATGTGGATGTTGTTCACCTTCCCTACCAACAGGGATAACTCCGTATCTGCTCTGCTCCGCCTTCTCCTACCTCAGAGTTCAGCTCAGTAATTGAAGGCATTTATTGAGTGCCTTCTGGGCTGCACTGTACTAGGCACTGTAGAATATATAATAGAAGCAAAAGATGCAAACAGTCCCTGGCCTGAAGGAAGCAAAGACTTCAAGGAACATCCCGTAACTCTTAAGTTACAGAGATGCCAGTAACGGCAACAGCTGGCTTGGGTTTGCTCCAACTAGTTATTTCAAAACTGCCCAGCTCCAGCAGTGAGCTAGAAACAGCCAATTCTCAGCTTGAGGCCAGCCGGTCCTCTCTGAAACCATTCCCTTTCAGCAGTGCTCCTGCTGGATGTACATAAGGTTAATAATTCAAGGATCTCCAGTGAGACCCCGAATTGTGGGTTGTGGAACCAGGGTTCTCCATTGCAGCTTGAAGCTGAGGTAACTGCACCAGAATCCCTGCAATTTCCTCAATTTCCTCCCTCAAAACACTCTTGGGGAGTATGTGGCCAGAGGACTTGGTAACTAAGACATATAATTATAGGAAATGATGGGGGATAAGTGAATTTCCTCCTAAGTGTCTTAAATTAACTCCAGGCTTATTTCCCCACTAATCAAGTTGGCTTATATTTTGAAGACATTTTATAGTGGCATTTTTCACAGCACACGGATGGTGCTATTATTACAGTGGTACTTAAGTGCTTAACAATAATAATATTAAGCACCAGTCTAAGCTCTGGAGTAGATTCTAGAGTACTGGCCTGGGAGTCTAATTCCGGCTCCCCGACCTGTATGTTGTGTTACCTTGGGCAAGTTACTTCACTTCTCTGGGCTTCACTTCTCGAGACTGTGAGCCCCATATAGGATAGGGACTGTGTCCAACCTGAAAAACTTGTATCTACTCCAGTGCTTAGTGAGTGCTTGGCACATATTAAGCACTTAAACACCACAATTATTATTATTTTTCTACACTGTAAACCCAGCGTGGCAGGGATTGTCTCTATTGCTGAATTGTACTTTCCAAGCACTTCATACAGAGCCATGCACACAGCGCTCAATAAATACGACTGAATGAATATTATTATACAAGTTAACCAGAGAAGCAGCTTAGCCTAGCAGATAGAGTATGCTCATGGAAGTCAGAAGGACCTGGGTTCTAATGCCAGCTCCTCCAATTATCTGCTGTGTGACCTTGGGCCACTCACTTAACTCCTCTCTCTGTGCCCTACCTCATCTGTAAAATGGGGATTAAGACTGTGAGTCCTATGTGGGACAATGTGTCCAACCTGATTAACTTTTATCTACCCCAGCACTTAGTGCAGTGCCTGGAAAATAGTAAGTTTTTAACAAATACATTTTTAAAAAAAAAAAGATGAGAGAGTCCACAATCCCTGTCCCATCTGAAGCTCACAGTCTAAGTACGAGGGAGAACATCTCCATTTTACAGTTGAGGAAACTGAGGCAGAGTGAAGTTAAAAGACTTTCCCATGATCACACTGGCAGAACCAGACTTAGATCTCAGGTCCTCTGACATGCCGGTTTGGGCTCCTTCCACTAGGCCAAGCTGCTCCTAAATCTACACCCCTTGCCAAAATCACTGCAGTGCTTGCTTTACTAAGGAAGAAAGAGGGTAATAGTTGGCAATCAATCATATTTATTGAGCTCTTACTGTGTGCAGAGCACGATACTAAGTGTTTGGGAGAGTACAATATAACAGAGTTGGTAGACACTTGTTTACTCTGGCTAAATATTGTGTCTACTTGTACAGCTTTGCTAAAATTTACTATGTCTTCTTAAGTGTTTTAGTTCTCCATTCTGGGTCTTCAACTATTCCTCCCTCCTACTAAAGGAGATACCAAATGGCCCTCTCCAAAGGACAGCACTGTCTATCCTGGGCAAAGGGGCAAAAGCAGATTTTTCTCCCAACATTAAGCTATGTAAAAAATGTTGTCCCACACCATGTTTCATTTTTTAAAACCACCTAAAATATTCTTTGACAGACTTTATCTCAGCTTTTGAACACCATTTTCTTAAGCTAGAGAAACAGGCTTTACAAACTAGTCTAAAGGAGAAGTGACAAATGTTCTCAATTTCATTTCTCTCTGTCTTTATCACGTGACAATTTTAAAGTTCTCTAAAGTCACTTAAATACTAGTTCTGTAATAGGCGGGAATGCCACTTGAGAAAACAAACACCTTGTTGTATTTAAGGCATTTTTCAGACATATTGAGAGTCTTGTCCTTTTCTGCACTTATGTCATGTTCTTTCTTTTCAGGGTGGGCTTTTAGCCAAAATGGTCTCCAAATTTGGAATTTCCTGGCATAGTGCCCTGGCAGGAAGGAAGTTGAGGTTTTCTCCATTTCCTCCACCCTTGGAATTTTTCATTTTTCCTCACTGCTGCTTCCTTTGTGCCAAGTGCAATGTGAGATAAGACTATGCTTCCCCTTTTATATTATTTACTAACTCTAAATTAGATAAAAGGAAGCTGCAATTCATACTCTAGCACCAGATATACAATTACACCAATTACTTTTCCAATACCTCATTTAATGAACAGAATTTAATAAACACCATTTAACCTAAAGCACACGTCAGAACATCTGAAAATAATTTTAATTAAAACACGCCAACCCTAAATTCAAGTCCTCGGAGTCAGTTGAGAAATGAAAATACATTTTCAGATTTTCGTATCTTAGAGATTTCTTCTTCATTTCTGTTGCCTAAACCTAGCCCCGTCAGGCTCCTTGTTCTTTGAAATGAGAGAAAAGAGAAGGGAGAAGGAAGCAGAGATTGAGAGGGAGGCTGGGCTCAATTCCCCAGTAGTATCTACTGAGCACTTACTGTGCAGAGCACTGTACTAAGCGCTTGGAAGAGTATTTTAGATTGTGAGCCTCACAAAGGATGGAGACCGTGTTTAATTCCCACTTGTGCATTTTCCCTCAGCACATGGGTGCTAGTTGTGGAAGCATGCCCAGACCTAGTGGACAAACAGAGCAACGTGTGGTGGCCTAGAAGGCCCTGCTTTCCAGGGAGAGGCTGAATTACAAGCAGCGTGGCTTAGTGGAAAGTGGGCTTGGGAGTCAGAGGTTGTGGGTTCTAATCCTGCTCTGCCACTTATCAGCTGTGTGACTCTGGGCAAATCACTTCACTTCTCTGGGCCTCAGTTCCCCCATCTGTAAAATGGGGGTTAAGACTGGGAGTCCCACGTGGGACAACTTGATTACCCTGCATCTATCCCAGTGCTTAGAACAGTGCTTGGCACATAGTAAGCACTTAAATACCATCATCATCATCATTACAAGGACGAATCTCCCACTGGGGACGATGGACAAGGCTTGATCCCAAAACCGTGAGTCCCACGAGGGAAAAGGACTACGTTCAATTCCCACCTTTGTATTCTCTCTGTGCGCTCAGCACCATGTTCTGCACAAGGGACACGGTTAATAAATACTACTGCTACCCTACTGAGACTCCAAGACTCATGTGGAGAAATTAATTTAAGGTGAGTGATTTGCAAAGCAGCACTCTCTCCATCTCGTCCAGACCTTTCCCGTTCCCACGGTAGGCAGAGTTTTGTTTGTTTTTATGGTATTTGTTAAGGGCTTACTGTGAGCCAAGCACTGTAACTAAGCACTGGGGGAAATATAAGCAAATTAAATTGGACAATGTCCCTGTCCCACCTGGGACTCACAGTCTTATTCCCCATTTTACAGATGAGGGAAGAGGCAGAGAGAAGTGAAGTAACTTGCTCGAGGTCAGATCTCCTCACTCCTCTAAAACTCCCAATGGTTGCCCATCCAATTCTGCAGCAAATGCTACCACGCTGATCCAAGCACCAATCGTAATCTGCCTTGACTACTGCATCAGCCTCCTAACTGACATCCCTGCCTCCTGTCTCTCACTTCTCAAATCCACACTTCACTCTGCTGCCCCGATCATTTTTCCAGAAAAACATTCAGTCCACATTTCCTCACTCTTCCAAAACCTCCAGTGGTTGCCCATCCATCTCTGCATCAAACAAAAACCCCCTTACCATCAGCTTTAAAATGCTCAATTGGCTCATCCCTCTTCTATTTATTGCCCTTGATTCTATTTATTGCCATTGTTCTTGTCTGTCCGTCTCCCCCGATTAGACTGTAAGCCCGTCAAAGGGCAGGGATTGTCTCTATCTGTTACCGATTTGTATATTCCAAGCGCTTAGTACAGTGCTATGCACATAGTAAGCGCTCAATAAATACTATTGAATGAATGAATGAGTATATTACCTCGCTAATTTACTTCAACCCAATCCACATTCTTCACTCTTTTAACGCCAATTTACTCACTGTACCTCAATCTTGTCCGTCTCACCGACGAGCCCTTGCCCACATCCTCCCTCTGGCCTGGAATTCCTTCAGACCACCACTCTCCCACTTTCAAAACCCTACTAAAAGCATATCTCCTCTGATTAACTCTTCATTTTGCCACTCTATTCACTCTCCTTCTGCATTACCTATGCACTTGAACATGTATCCTATAAATATTGATACCTCAGCCCCACAGCACTTATGAATATAACCTTATACTCAGCCGTTTCCCCTATCATTTCCCCTATCAGCAATTTACTTTAATGTCTGTCTCTCCCTCTAGATTATAAACTCCTTGGGGCCATAGATTGTGCCTACCAACTCTATTATTAATAATAACAACTGTAGTATTTGTTAAGCACTGTACTAAGCGCTTGGGTGGCTACAAGCAAATTGGGTTGGACACGGCCCCTGTCCCACACAGGGCTCACAAGCAGCGTGGCTCAATGGAAAGAGCCCGGGCTTGGGAGTCAGAGGTCATGGGTTCGAATGCCGGCTCTGCCATTTGTCAGCTGTGTGACTGTGGGCAAGTCACTTAACCTTTTTGTGCCTCTGTTACCTCATCTGTAAAATGGGGATGAAGACTGTGAGCCCCACATGGGACAACCTGATTACCCTGTATCTACCCCAGCGGTTAGAACATAGCTCTGCAAATAGTAAGCGCTTAACAAATACCAGCATTATTATTATTATTATTATTAATCCCCATTTTACAGATGAGGTAACAGGAAGAGAGAAGTGAACTGACTTCCCCAAAGTCAAACTGCAACCAAGTGGCAAAGCTGGGATTAGAACCCAAGTCCCTCTGCCTCCCAGGCTAGTACTCTATCCATCCCCAAGCACTCAGTTCAATGCTTTGCACACTGTCAGAGCTCAATAAATCCCACTTAATTTAAATTCCAATGAATGAAGGAATGTCTTTCCCAACAAGGCACTTCTGTCGAGACAAACAGTTTTGTTCATACCCGTGACTTCGGTCATGGCATCAGTCGTTCAGGGAGAATAGGGATTGTCTCTATTTGTTGCTGAATTGTACTTTCCAAGTGCTAAGCACAGTGCTCTGCACACAGTAAGTGCTCAATAAATACGTCCGAATGAATGAATTTTGGTATATGCAAGTTAGTGGTCATGAGTTCGAATCCCAGCTCTGCCACTTGTCAGCTGTGTGACTGTGGGCAAGTCACTTGACTTCTCTGTGCTTCAGTTCCCTCATCTGTAAAATGGGGATGAAGACTGTGAGCCCCACGTGGGACAACCTGATTCCCCTGTGTCTTCCCCAGCGCTTAGAACAGTGCTCTGCACATAGTAAGAGCTTAATAAATACCAACATTATTATGATTATTATTCAGAAACACAACCCCATACAATAGAGAAGAACCAACTATAACAAACAGGCACACTCTAGCAATAATGTTGACTGTAGACAATTTGTTCATACGGAACAAAGAATTCTCCTTCTCCCATCATAATAAACGTTAATGGAAGTACTTTGGAAACTTCACTATCGTACTTCCAAGTTGCCTATCAAGATATACCTCTTTCCTTTGATGCATCTTTGAAACACTCACCATAAACTTGCATTCTAAACATTAAAGACATTATTTTGGTTAGTATTAAGGCTGGTGCACACATGCAAACTGGCATAGTTTTCATAGACAAACAACTTCAGTCAATCATATTTATTGAGTGCTTACTGTGTGTAGACACTGTACTAAGCGCTTGGGAGCATACACTATAACAAACACATTTGATGCCCATAACACTCTTACGGTCTTCAGTCTTCTCTGGAGAAGAAAAATTAGCATAACTACCACGTTCTTAGGTTTCCTCCAAGCATCTGAAAGCATTTTCCCCATGCAGTTTCCTTAATCCAATAAATAATCCAATTAATTCACTAATCCAATCCTAATTCCTGATGAAGAGGGGAAGAGACCATAGTGCACAAAAGACAGTTCGGCATAAAAAGACACAGGGCAGTGAAAAATAAGTGAAACTCGGTAAAAAGGAAAACTGAAAGGGAACCCTGAGTAGATTTTGCTCACAAAGAAACAGAAAGCAGCATGGTCTAGTGGGTAGAGCCCAGGCCTGGGAGTCAGAAGGATCTAGGTCCTAATCCTATCTCCGTCACGTGTCTGCTCTGCGACCTTGGGCAAGCCACTTCATGGCTCAATGGAAAGAGCCCGGGCTTGGGAGTCAGAGGTCATGGGTTCAATCCCGGCTCTGCCACTTGTCAGTTGTGTGACTGTGGGCAAGTCACTTCACTTCTCTGTGCCTCAGTTCCCTCATCTGTAAAATGGAGATTAAGACCGTAAGCCCCACGTGGGACAACCTGATCACCTTGTATCCACCCCGGTGCTTAGAACAGTGCTTCGCACATACCACCTAACAAATACCACCATTTCTTTCCTCTATGTCTCAGTTATCTTATCTGGAAAATATGGATTTAGACTGTAAACCCCATATGGGACAGAGACTGTGCCCAACCCGATTTGCTTGTATTCACCCCAGCACTTAGAATAGTGCCTGACACATATTAAGCATTTAATACCATTATTATTATTAGGAACAAAGAAAGTGGTTTAAAACTAGATTGTTCCATTCTGCACCTTCCAAAAACCAGTGGATGTCTTAACAGAAAAATAATAATAATAATAATAATGACTGTATTTGTTAAGTGCTTGAAGCAGCATGGCTCAGTGGAAAGAGTACGGGCTTTGGAGTCAGAGGTCATGGTTTCGAATCCCGGCTCTGCCACTTGTCAGCTGTGTGACTGTGGGCAAGTCACTTAACTTCTCGGTGCCTCAGTTACCTCATCTGTAAAATGGGGATCAAGACTTTGAGCCCCACGTGGGACAACCTGATTCCCCTGTGTCTACCCCAGCACTTAGAACAGTGCTCTACACATAGTGAGCGCTTAACAAATACCAACATTATTATTATTACATAGTAAGTACATAGTAGCACATGCCAAGCACTGTTCTAAGCACTGGGGTAGATACAATGTAATCAGGTTGTACACAGTCCAGTCCCACATGGGGCTCACAGTCTCAGTCCCCATTTTACAGATGAAGTAACTGAGACCCAGAGAAGTGAAGTGACTTGCCCAAGGTCACACGGCAGACGAGTGGAGGATCCGGGATTACAACGCATGACCTTCGACTCCCAGGCCCATACGCTTGCCACTAGGCTATTTTGCTTCCCACAGAAGTGGTCCTTTAGTTCCCATTTGGTTACTCTTCGCTTTTCACTTTGTGGGTCGGAGTGGGAAAGAGGTGAAGACAGGAAGGAAACACACTTCAAAGGGCTAACGGGCCAAAAGCTACCATTTAGGGGTTTTTCAGGCATGCCTGGAAACTCTCGGGTCTTGTCAAAGACGTGGGGTGAGCAAGTGTGGGCGGCCGGTGAGTTCATTCCTCTTTAGGGCTCACTGACCTCATGGAGTGGGCATTGTAGGGCTCGTTTAGTTTCCAGCTGCACCACTGTTATCACACCAAATTTTAGAAATGAATTTCTAGGCTGGAGGGAGAGGGCACATAGAAAAATGTGATTTTACCACTTTTTTCCATTTGACAATCGGATAAACTTAAGATCCTTCTTTAAAGTGATGCAGCAAGTCAGTGATAGACCAGAAATAAAACCTAAATCTCCTGATCTCCCTATCCTGTATCCCATGCTTACCTGCCAATATGGGAAGACATGGCTTTCACACCCATAATAATAATAATAATTATGGTATTCGTTAAGCACTTACTAGGTGCAAGGCACTGTACTATGCACTGGGGTAAATACAAGCAAATTGGTTTGGTCACAATCCCCTGTCCCAAATGGGGCTCACAGTCTCAATCCCCATTTTCCAGATGAAGTATCTGAGGTACAGAGAAGTGAAGTGACTTGCTCAAGGTCACACGGCAGACAAGCAGCAGAGCCGGGATTAGAACCAATGACCTTCTGGTTCCCAGGCCCTGGCTCTAGCCACTACACCCTGCTACTTATCACAATTACTGACATGTACTTAGTCATGAAACAGGGAAAAGTGTCCAGATCTGATGCCATAACTTCATGACCTACAATTAGTGAGGATTATTTTCTACCAAGTTATCAGTGCAGATTCTCCCTCAATATATGGGACACCAAGCTGTCTTATGGGAACTCGAAGTAGCCACCATTTCATCTTCATCAAGAATCAAAGAAGAGGACTATCTGCGGAAACTACCACGGGACCTTTGTGTTGGTAAGGACCTGGCAGGAGTCTTCCTTTGATGAACTTCTCTGTGCCTCAGGTATCTCATCTGTAAAATGAGAATAATGTGAGCTCCATGTGTTGGACTGTGTCCAACTGGATTAACTTGTATCTACCTCAGTACTTAGTACAGCACTTAAGTACAGCACTTGAATACCATTAAAAAAAGAAGTGATCAACCAGCATATCCAGAGCTTATAACAGTGTTTGACAAATAGTAAAGTGTTTAAAAAATACAATAATAATCATGATAACAATAATAGCAATAATAATGATGAACTACTGGAGACCATCATTAATCACACATTCCTAGAATCACAATGTGGCTTCAGGACATGGTAAAATACCAACACCATGATCTTTAATGCATATCAGACACAGAAAGAGAGAAGAAAAGAATATTAGGGCCTCTCTATAATGTTTCTAAAACTTCCAAATAATAATGATGGTATTTGTTAAGCACTTACTATGTGCAAAGCACTGTTCTAAGTATTTGACACCTGCAGCAGACCTAATCTCTACCAGCTACTAAAAAGGTATGGTTGCCCTGAAAAGTTCAGATCAGCATAATCAACAGCAATTACCACATGCCTATGTCCAAAGCATTATACTCAGCTCCTAAGAACATTCAAAGTAAAATGCTTGAAACCTAAGCTCACTCCACAATGATCAATGGTATTTACTCAGCACTTATTTTGTGCATGATCTCTTCCCTCAAGGAGCTTACAATCTAGAGGAATGGCAGGACACGTTAGAATTAGGGGGCCTTCCCAATGGAGTAAAGCACAGCTATATTCCCATTCGACCTTTTTTTTTTTTTTTTTTACAGTTACTCCAGAACACAAGGAAATTCAGAAACTGGTGTCAGAACATGACTCCAATCTACTAGAAAATGATTTCCACAGCCACAGACTGAGAGCACCAGCCTAAGTCTTTCAATCACTCTGGAAGCAAATACCCAAGACATGTGGATGATTATGAACCATTTCCCCAAGTTAGCAAAGCACTAGGGATTGACAGTTTGGCCTGATGGACAGTGCTCTGCACACATTAAGTCATCACATGCCGCTGACTGATAATTTCAAGGAGCCTGGGTTTATACACCAGTTGAGCCCTATTAAACATACCCAAGAATTCCCAGTGGTAACTAAGAACCAATTTCCACCACCTGAGCACACTACTGAAAGATGCAATATTAGAAAATGAAAAAGAAACTGATTCAAGGAAGCTAACAGACATTATCTTATGTCACTCCAGCGCTGAACAAAGTGCTTAGCACATAATAAGTACTAAACAAATAGTAATAATAATGATGGTATGTGTTAAGCACTCTGTGCCAAGCACTGTTCTAAATGCTCAACACCCACATATCTCTTACCCTAAAAAAACTCTGAACCCCACTGTCCCATCTCCCTGATACCATTCCTGTCCAAATTCCTCAAATAAGTCATTTGCATCTGCTACCTCCACCTCCTCTCCAACAACTCCTTCCTTTCTCTATAATCCAGCTTCTGTTCCCTCTACTCAATCAATCAGTGGTATTTCTTGAGCACTTACTGTGTGCAAAGCACTATACTAAGCGCTTGGGAGAGTGTAATACAACAGAGTTGGTGGACACAGTCCCTGCCCACAACTCTCTACAGTCACCTAAGACCTCCTCCTCACCAAATCCTTTCTTCCTTGACCTTGCAGTTGCCCTTAAACATCACGGACCACTCCTTTCTTCCGAAAACACAACCTAATCTTGGTCTGACACTGTCCTCTCCTGGTTCTCCTACTACCTCCAGTCCACTCTTCTCTCTTCTACCTGTATTATTTTCCTAAAACACTGTTGTGCACACATCACACTATCAATCATATTTATTCTGTATGCAGAACACAGTATGAAGGGCTTGGAAGAATGCAGTATAACACAGTAGAAACATTCTCTGCCCATAAGTAGTTTATAGTCTAGAGGGTTGCCCATTCCTCTCCACATCAAGTAAAAAGTCCTGACCCCTGGCTTTATTCTCCCTTCACTGCTTATCCTCTCGCCTCTTTTTTTTTTTGGTTTTTGTTATTCCCTTATTATATGTCAAACTTTGTCCTAAGCAGTGTTAATCATTTAATCAGACACAGTCCCTGTCCCACATGGGGCTACAGTTTAAGCAGAAGGGAACCTTCTCATCTTCTCACTGTGGTTCGATTTCGACTGTCCTGCCACCGACCCCTAGTCCACATCCTGCATCTGGCCTGGAACACCCTCCCTCCTCTAATCTGACAGACAACCACTTTCCCCCACTTCAAAACCTTACTGAAGGCACTTCTCCTCCAAGTGACCTTCCCAGTCTAAGCCCCACTTTTCCTCATCTCCCACTCCCTTCTGTGTCGCCCTGAAACTCTCCCTTTGCTCTTCCCCTCTCCCAGCCCCAAAGCACTTATGTACGTATCTGTCATTTTATTTATATTGACGTCTGTCTCCCCCACTCTAGACTGTGAGCTCATGGTGGGCAGGGAATGTCACTGTTTATTGTTGTATTGTACTTTCCCAAGCACTTAGTACAGTGCTCTGCAGACAGTAAACGCTCAATAAATACAATTGAATGAATGATTGAATTAATCATTCTGAACTTTCTGAATCATTCTGAACTTTCTGAATCATTCTGAACTTTCTGAATCATTCTGAACAACAGGCATCCTCTTTTTAAAGTTGAAGAAACTGAGGCAAAGAGAAGTTAAGTGACTTGGCCAACTTCGACCAGCAAGCAACTTGCAGAGCCAGGATTAGAACCCAGGCCCTTCTGACTCCCAGGCCCGTGCTCCCTCCACTAAGTCATGATGCTTTTCTCTTCTCCCTTTATACCCCAGCCTGCAGGCTTTGCTCCTCTCAAGTCAGCCTACCTGTGGTGTCTTGTCCTGAGCTCTCTTGCTACTACTAATAATAATTATGGTACTTGTTTAGTGCTTATTATGTGCCAAGCACTGGAGTAGATACAAGGTAATCAGGTTGGACACAGTCCCTGTCCCACACAGGGTTCCCACTCTTTAATCCCCATTTTCCAGATGAGGTAACTGAGGCCCAGAGAAGTGAAGTGACTTGCCCGAGGTCACACAACAGACATGTGGCGGAGCCAGGATTAGAACCCGTGACCTTCTGACTACCAGGCCCATGCTCTATCTACTAAGCCATGCTGCTTCAACTAACCTCTTGTTCCCTCCTTCCCTCTGCTTGCAATTCCCTTCCTCTTCACATCTGGCAAATCACTGCAGCCCCCATCAAGGTTCTCCTAAAATCGCATCTCCCCCAGATGATACCATCCCTGATTCATCTCTTATCTCCCCACCCTATTTCCCCTGCCTATTGCCACTTCAGTGTCACTAACTACTTGAGTACCCACCTCCGCCTCCCCTATGGCACTTAGAGATATTTCAACTCTGTTGTTTCCTCCTATAATAATAGCATTTAAGTGCTTACTATGTGCCGAGCACTGTTCTAAGTGCTGGGGAGGATACAAGGTAATCAGGTCGTCCCACACGGAGCTCACGGTCTTAATCCCCATTTTACAGATGAGGGAATCAAGGCAAAGAGAAATTAAGTGACTTTCCCAAAGTCACACAGCCGACAAATGGTGAAGCCAAGATTAGAACTCATGACCTCTGACTCCCAAGCCCATGCTTTTTCCCCTGAGCCACACTGCTTCTCTATAATATACTGTAATATCTGTCTCCCTAGCGAGATTGTAAATTCCTTGAGGGTAGGGATTAAGTCTACTAATTCTATTGTACTAGCTCAAGGACTTGGAACAGTACTCTGATCAGAATAAATACTATTAATAATTAAATAGAAAAAAATCAATAAATACTTTGATTAATTGAGATTGAGACAAAGTGGCCAATATGAAATATCCCAGACCTCCAGAAGACATTATATAGAGGAGATCCTCCAACACCACCTACACGGAATACTTAGTATCAAGTGCCAAGACTTGATACCAAGATGAGCAGTGTGGTCTAATGGATACAGCACAGGCCTGGGAGTCAGAAGGACCTAAATTCTAATCCCAACTCTGCCACTTGTCTGCTGTGTGACCTTGGACAAGACAAATAACTATTCTGTGCCCCAGTTACCCCATCTATAAAATGGGGATTAAGACTGTGAGCCCCACATGGAACATGGACTGTATCCAACCTGATTAGCTACCCCAGCTCTTAATACAGTGCCTGGAATATAGAAACGCTTAACAAAATACCATAAAAAGACCAGATTGCAAATAATGAGGTCCTGAAATGCAATCAATCCCCTCACACTTTCATGAGACAGGATATGTGAGGAATAGGGAAGATAACAGGATATCCAAAGAGCTGCTCTATAGTGAACTGAAACAGGGTTGACTGATGAAATATTGTGAAGACATAATGGAGCACAACCTCAAATGAGCAGCTAGGATATAGCTGCAGCAGATCAGTTATGCAAAAACTAACCAAAATTGAGATGTGACCTGCTTGGAAAAGAAGCATCAAGAATATCACATCATCAAGCGGGATGAATGGAAACGGCACAGGGCACAGGTAACGAATACGACAATGCAGCAGGAATTACGCTTCACGTTAAAATGACATGGAAGGTGCAAGTGATTGTTGGTCACACAGTTTAGAAGTCATACATCCACACACCAATAAAAATCTCACTATCGATAGTGTCTTTTCTGAATTTGAAGGAACTCTGTATATATATACCCCGTGACCAGACTACCGTCATAGGAGCAAGAGGCACGAGTTCACTAAAGACTTCACAGATAAAAAAACCTACAAAATGGGATGCTTATTAACATTACATACTTTTTAGGCACTTGCTATTTGGTTTCAACTTAGACATTTAGAAACTATTTCTACCTTTTATTTTCAGGTTTTTGCAAACCCTTCCAGATGATGTCTAAGATGACTGGAAGTGGTGATTTCTTGAGTAAAAATCAACAATTACAACTAAGACTTCGGAAGTAAATCTGAATTCTATACCATGAAAGCAGCGGGCCTAGTAGGAAGCAGCGTAGCCTAGTGGAAAGAGGACAGGCCTGGGAGTCAGAGGACATGGGTTCTAATCCCGGCTCTGCCAGCTATCAGCGGTATGACCTTGGGCAAATCACTTAACTTCTCTGTGCCCCACTAACCTTGTCTATAAAATGGGGATTAAATCCTACTCCCTCCGAGAGACTGTGAGCCACATGTGAGACAGGGATTATGTCCACCCTGATTAGCTTGTATCTACTCCAGTGCTTAGTACAGTACGTGGCACATAGCAGCGTGGCTCATTGGAAAGAGCACGGGCTTTGGAGTCAGGGCTCATGAGTTCGAATCCCAGCTCTGCCACTTGTCGGCTGTGTGACTGTGGGCAAATCACTTCACTTCTCTGTGCCTCAGTTCCCTCATCTATAAAATGGGGATTAAGACTGTGAGCCCCACGTGGGACAACCTGATTCCCCTATGTCTACCCCAGCGCTTAGAACAGTGCTCGGCACATAGTAAGCGCTTAACAAATACCAACATTATTACATAGCGAATGTTTAACAGGTGCCATTATTATTATGATGATGGGAGACAAAGGGGTTCCAGATTTCTATTGTGAAAATACCGAGCACTAACTGTGGTTCAGCCCACTCACCTACCTTCTAATCCTCCTGAAAGGCCACTAAATTTGCTTCCACTCCCAAAACACTCACTTCTCCTGGAAAAATGGGACAAAGTAATGAAAACAGGCCAATGCAATACATGCCAGGAGTCTTCCAACCCCAGGTATGTACTTATCCACTTAAACTTCTTATAATCTCAATCTTTTCCAGGAGAAACACTTAAGGACCTGGGGATAAGGCTGAGTCTTTTAACACTAAAATCCTATATACAAATGACAGAAAAATTATTCTCCCACCCCCTTCCATATCCTGAGTGTGTCTCTCTCTCTTTCTCTCTATCACTATATCACCTATCACCCAACCTTTAAAAAAAAAGGCTTCTGTTGGCAGTATTCTTTGGTTACTGTCCCTTCCCTAAAAAGTTCTGTAAGTACAATCTACACCTCTACATGCTGCCATCTACCTTTAATCTGAATCCAATCCACCCTTGCTGCGGCCTACCTGTTTGTGGCATATTATTTGAGATTCACCTCACTGTGTCTCTAAAGCAATTCGCTCTGTCCACCCTGTCTACGGTTACTCCATTCCAGCTCATCACAGGACCACTGCCTCCACTTCCTCTCTCCGATTCCCTCCTTGACCCCCTCCAATCTGGCTTCTGCCCCCAAAATTCCACAGAAATCACCCTCTCAAAGATCACAAATGACCTCCTTCTTGCCAAATCCAATGGCCTCTACTCCATCCTAACCACTCAGCTGCTTTTGACACGGCTGACCACCTCCTTCTCCTGGGAACATAATCCAGCCTTGGCTTCACTGACACTGTCCCATCCTGGTTCTCCTCCTATCGCTCTGGTCACTCAATCTCAGTCTCTTTCACAGGCTCCTCTTCTGCCTCCCACCCTCTAACTGTGGAAATTTCTCAAGAATCAGTTCTGGGTCCCCTTCTATTCTCCAGTTACAACCACTCCCCTGGAGAATTCATTCGCTCCCACAGCTTCAACTACCGTCTCTGTGAGGATGATTCCCAAATCCACATCTCCGGCAAACTTAACTACACCACAAACTTAACATGTCCAATAGAGAACTCCTCATCTTTCCACCAACCCCTGTCCCCAACCCCCACTATCTTGTCACTGTAGACAGCACCACCAACCTCCCAATCTCACAATCCCATAACCTTGGCTTTATCCTCCACTCATCTCTCTCATTCAACCCACATATTCAATGTCACCAAATCCTATCAATTTGACCTTCACAACATGACTAAAATCTGCACTTTCCTCTCGATTCAAACTGCTACCAAGCACTTACCCTATCCTGCTTTGATTACGGCATCAGCCTCCTTACTGACCTCCCTTCCTGTCTTGCCCCACTCCAGTCCACATTTAATAATAATAATAATAACAATAATAATAATAATAATTAGGGTATTTGACACATTCACTATGTGTCAGGCATTGTCCTAAGCATTGGGTGGATACAAGCAAATCGGGTTGGATGCAGTCTGTGGAGCTCACAGTCTCAATCCCTATTTTACAGATGAGGGAATTGAGTTACAGAGAAGTTAAGTGACTTGCCCACAGATAAGTGAAGGACCTTTTGACTCCCAGGGCCATGTTCTATCCACTACACCAAGCTGCTTCCTCTGCTGCCTGGATAATTTTTCTACAAAACTCTTCAGTCCATGTTTATCTACTCTTCAAGAACCTCCAGGCATTGCCCAACTACCTCCACTTCAAACAGAAACTCCTTACCAAAGGCTTTAAAGCATTTAATCATCTTGCCCCCTCCTACCTTACCTCTCTGATTTCTGTTATAACTCAGCCCACACACTTCTCTTCTCTAATGCCAATCTACTCACTGGACCTCGTTCTCATCTATCTCATCACCGACCTCTCACCCACGTCCTGCCTCTCGCCTGGAACACCCTCCCTCTTCATATCCGACAGACGATCACTCTCCCCACCTTCAAAGCCTTATTAAAATCA